>NC_073632.1:59788463-60035963 GCF_029407905.1 Bubalus kerabau
TGCATAAGATACTTAGAAATGGGTCTGGTATATAGTATATACTCAACAAGTGATATCACAACTCACCAAATTGTTTACAATTTCTGAGGGCTAACATTTAAAAAAAATATCGATTTACACAGTTGTCATTTTCTGACAAAAGACACACAAATAAATTGACAGAGATGAAAATTTCTGAATCTAAATTAAGGAAAAAATCTATTCTATGATTTCTTGTATAACAGTGGCTAAAATTTTGAAGCTAAGTTTTGTAAAGACACAGACTGTATTTCAAGTAGGTGATTCTTGTATTGATCTTCCATAAATCCTGATAGCATAACATAACCGTAAGTCATAAATCAGTGAAGAGATTTCTGACAAGATTCAGGATAATAGGTCCTAGGCACTTTGCTTTAAGATGATTTAACTTCTATGAGGTGCAAACTCAAAAAGTTTAAATGAATAGAAAGTAAACATACCTATTAAACTCTGAAATATCAGGTTCAATTTGTCATATAGACTTGTCAAAAAGTGCTAGATCATAGTTGATTCACCACTGAATCTTCTAACAATTAAGGTGTTTGTTGGCTAAAATTCTAGTATATGAGAAATCAATACCACATTGTTTAACAAATTTAAAAACCAAATTATTTTTCACATAGGAAAAGAGTCAGTTCACTTATGTGTGTGAGTAGCATGGACCATTTAATATATAATCAGACAAAATGAAAGAGGTAAAGAGACCATGAGAGAGAGAGAGAGACTTTCTTTACCTATGAAAAATTATTACTAGTCTTCTTTCAATTAGAAGAAAACACAGATATTATGACAAACAAAAATATCAGCATGAGAAAGTAATAACAAATTAATTTGGTAAAATAGACAGATTTAGAACATTAAAACACAAACAAGACTCTTTTAGAGATAGCCAGTAGGATTGAAAGCAGCATTTGACTGCTAAAGAGAAATCTTATTCTTACTTTGGCAAACTTCAAGAAGGGCTTACTTCCCCAGTGACAGATCAAATTCTCATAGTTCAGCTATCTGTAAAAACAAACCTACTTTTCTTCCAAAGTCATTTCTACAGTAATTCAGAATCTGAATATATTTTATTACTCAATGAATTAAAATTAATGCTAGTCTTACAAATTTTTCCAAACCTAAGAACTTCAAATTCTATAGATGTGTATAAATCCATAAAACTTAATGTAGCTTCTACTTTTATAGAATATAAGCTCTATAAGTGTTGTTCCTCCTTTGGTTTAGACCACCACTGAACTGTTCTCAGGAAGAGGGTAGATTATAAATTACTAACTTGTTCCTGTGAGAAAAACTGGGGTAATTTTTACATTATAATACTTTAATGTTTGTGCTGTCTTTTATAGACGTCATCTTCATTAGGATTTATGGTATCTGAAACTCTGAAATGTCCCAGGAGTAGGAATGGAAGTTCTGAGGGCTTTTATATGCTTCCTGTTGCTAAGGTAACCACATCCTTGATATCAATGTGTTCAACATGTCACTCTCATTTTGTGTCTGGCTCTCAGAGACCCAGCACTGGTGCATGGCATCAAAGAAATACAAGAAAAAAAAAAACAAGACAAAAGACATATGGAACTGTTTCATCTTTAAGATAGCTTTTTTAAAATAATAAACTCTCTCAAGTTAGTGCTGAAATTCTTAAATTCCTACATTGGGTTAATAAAGGTATTTAATGATAAATTAAGAACTAGTGTACAGTATATAAGTCTTCAATAGATAAGAGTTTTAAACACTGCCAGGAAATTTTTAAAAAAGTTTATACATGATCAACTGTAGAATAACACTCACACATATACCAAAGCAAAGGAATATTGAATCAGTGTGTGAACTACTCAATAAACTCAATGAACTGTTATAAAAGGTTATTTTAACATTAGATATACTCATTATAAAGGTCTAAATATCAAAGTCAGTTCTACCATCAAAACTTTGATCAACATAAGGCATATTAAAGGCAGTTTATTTTTATGTGTTAAATATGAAATGATCTATTAATATTTGATCACTATTTAAAGCAAAACTTTTTCTACATTCTGGCCCCTTTTAAAATGAAATATATTTCATTTTAGCTTAGTAAAAGAGCATATTTCAGCAATTTTTAAATCATCATTTATATACTATGAAAAATTAGAGATATGTTCTTAAGTCTCCAATTAAAATTTAAGCAAATGACCTTTGTGCACCTGTTATATAAATTTGATGGCGTAGCATACATTGCAAGAGATAACCAAAGATAATTAAGAAACACCAATCTTTTTCTTGAATGTTAGTCTATGCCTGCCTTTATCATTCCTGCTTTCAATTTTCAAGTTTTCACAATAAAATAAAATTTTAAGGTTTATCTCTGTCTCTATGTAGAGGTCAGAAACACAGCAACTTCTTTTGATTTAGAATAATGTCCAGGGCACAGCATGAACAGTGACCTAGCTTCCATCCTTCTCTTCTTTTGTAAGTTCCTGTCTCCCCAACAACCCATCAGCATCTGATAACTCCTTCCAGTCACTGCCTGCACAGATTGAGTCAAAGCTTAAATTGCTGAGTATTAAGTATAGAAAGGGCTTCAGTGTCACCCAGCAATGTTAATATATGGACAAATGGTCAAAGAGTGAATTGCATTATAGAGGACACTTCTTAATATAATATAAATATTGTATCATCATTTTAGCATCTAGGTCAGCTACCACTGATGTTACATTTTTTTTCTTTAAAAAACAAAGGTTATTGAATAGCTTATGGCATAACAGTTCTAATCTAAATGGTTTTTAAAATACTGGAACAAAAGTATTAAAAAAAAAAACAAAACCCTAAATTGTGACCAATAGGTGCCAGGCCTACTGAACAGCATGGACAAAAGTGTACATTATCTCAAACTGAGAAGAAAATATTGATTTTCTTTATACCATGCATATATATCATCTGTTTTTATAATCAGAGACTATTAACAGCTACTATTAGGGAGCGTGAAAAATGAAGTTGATGAGTTTCAATGAAATTTTAGGAAAAGTGAGACTGGTATTAGTCATGGATTTTCAGACAGTGTCTAAGGTTATTTTTAAACAAAGGTAATATATTTTCTTTATAAACTTGTAAAGATAATTTTATTCTGTTATAGATAAGTTGGGCTTCCCAGGTGGCCCTAGTGGTAAAGAACCTGCCTGCCAAGCAGGAGATGTAAGAGACACTGGTTTGATCCCTGGGTTGGGAAGAGCCCCAGGAGGAGGGCATGGCAACCCACTCCAGTATTCTTGCCTGGACAATCCAACTGACAGAAGAGTCTGGTGGTCTACAGTCTATTGGGTCGCAAAGAGTCAGACACAACTGAAGCATCTTAGCATGTACACATGCATAGATAATTGGTAAAGAAAATATTGTGAAAAATTGGACGTTTATTAATCGCTTTTATGCATCTCATGATATGGCCCAATTTCATATTATTCAAGTAAAAGTCCCAGTAAAATTCAATGAAGAGGACACTTCTGTCTTTAGCTAAAACTGAAGAAAAGAGATCTGATTACCTAACTGATGGAAATAACCCAAAAAATGGACAAAAGGTAAAGGTTTTGAACACACTGGCTATCAAGTACTGATGGGCAGTGATCCCTGACAAACTGAAAACAAATGAGGTCCATGCTAAGGTTACCTCCAATTTAAAGCTTTGAGAGAGATTTTAGGTAGCAACACAGAACCTGAAAGAACCCTTGATGTGAATATCAGAGTTGGGAGTCTGAAGAGAACAAGACAAATTTGAAGGAAAGTGTATCAAAGATGAGAAAGATGCATACAAAGAAAACACCAGAGATCTGGTGGAATACTTAACTGAGTACTAAGAAGGACATGGAAATTAAGAAAATATCCAAGGGTCAATAAAGAAGCACCCTAAAAAATTAAAAGAAACAATACTTGTGATCATTCAAGACCATGAGTTTACCTATGACCTCCCCTTAGCCTAGAAAAATTTATAATAAATGGGTACAGCATGGCTCACATGAGGGTTTTGTCTAAGTTAATCTAGCTCTAGATTAAAAGAAAAAAAGTGTTTCTGGTCCCACTTAAAAACACCTTTAAAAAAAAAGATGAAATTTTTCTTAATACTTAAATAAGCACAAAAATATTCCTAAAAATATAAAAATATTCAGCATTCAAAAAGGTGAATTTTTACAATTTATAATCAAATAAAGTGTCTGACTCTGTGCGATCCCATAGACGGCAGCCCACCAGGCTCCCCCGTCCCTGGGATTCTCCAGGCAAGAACACTGGAGTGGGTTGCCATTTCCTTCTCCAATGCATGAAAGTGAAAAGTGAAAGTGAAGTCGCTCAGTCGTGTCCGACTCCTAGCGACCCCATGGACTGCAGCCCAGCAGGCCCCTCCGTCCATGTGATTTTCCAGGAAAGACTACTGGAGTGGGTTGCCATTGCCTTCTCCAAATGATAAGAAAGACATTAACCAATTAAAAGTGATGTTTATAATAGCCAGGACATGGAAGCAACCTAGATGTCCATCAGCAGATGAATGGATAAGACAGCTGTGGTACATATACACAATGGAGTATTATTCAGCCATTAAGAAGAATACATTTGAACCAGTTCTAATGAGGTGGATGAAACTGGAGCCTATTATACAGAGGGAAATAAGCCAGAAAGAAAAACACCAATACAGTATACTAACGCATATATATGGAATTTAGAAAGATGGTAACAATAACCCTGTATACGAGACAGCAAAAGAGACACAGATGTATAGAACAGTCTTTTGGACTCTGTGGGAGAGGGAGAGGGTGGGATGATTTGGGAGAATGGCCTTGAAACATGTATAATATCATATATGAAACGAGTCGCCAGTCCAGGTCCGATGCATGATACTGGATGCTTGGGGCTGGTGCACTGGGACGACTCAGAGGGATGGTATGGGGAGGGAGGAGGGTTCAGGATGGGGAACACGTGTATACCTGTGGCAGATTCATGTTGATATATGGCAAAACCAATACAATATTGTAAATTTAAAAAATTTTAAAAAAACTGAAGCAGAATTGATGTTAGAAATAGCAAACACAGTTAATAAAATAATCATTATAACTTTATTCCATATGTTTAAAGAGTTAAGTAGAGAGGTAGAGAATATATAAAACACCCAAATCAAGCTTCTAGATATGAAAACTCTAACGTCTGAAATGAAAAATACACTAGATGAGAGTACTTGTGGATTATACATTGCAAAAGAAGAGAAAAAAAAATACTGACCTTGAAAACATTGGAAAAGAAACTATCCAAAATGAAGCACACAGAATAATAATTTTAAATTAAAAACAGTTCAATGTTTCTAGACTGTCATAACTCAGTGGTTTTTAGTATATTCATAGGTGGTGGTGGTTTAGTTGCTCAGTCATGACCAACTCTTGCTAGACCATGCCAGGCTCCTCTGTCCATTGGATTCTCCAAGCAAGAAAACTGAAATGGGTTGCCATTTCCTTCTCCAGGGAATCTTCCTGACCCAGGAATTGAACCTGGGTCTCCTGCATTGCGGGCAGATTCTTTATTGAGATGAATACTGAAAACCATTGGATCATATAATTATTTGAATTCTGTGGCATATGAATTATAACTAGATAGAGCTCTTTAAAAAAATATAAGCTGTGACAACTTCAAGGGATGTAAGATATATGTGTAGAGTCCCCAAAAGAGATAAGGGGGATGGAGGACAGAAAAAAAATGTAGAATAATGAACAAAAGTTTTCCAAAGTTTGTAAGAAGTTGAAATACAGCAATCCAATAAGCTCTAAAAATTGCAAGTACAAAAATAAAGTGACGTCAAGACATATCATCACCAAATTGCTCAAAATTAGAGATTAGAGGAAAATCTTAGAAGCAGTCGGAGTTAAAGAAACATGGAGAGACATAGAGAGAAAAATAAAAGCAGATTTCTTATCAAAAACAATGTAAGCAAGAATCACTGCAGTGCAGTCACTCAGTCGTGTCCGATTCTGCAACCCCATTGAATGCAGCATGCCAGGTTTCCCTGTCCATCACCAACTCCTGGAGCTTACTCAAACTCATGTCCATTGAGGTGATGATACCACCCAACCATCTCATCCTCTGTCAGTCCCCTTCTCCTCTAGCTTTCAATCTTTCCCAGCATCAGGGTTTTTTTTCCTAAGGAGTTAGTTCTTCCCATCAGGTGACCAAAATATTGGAGTTTCAGCTTCAACATTAGTCCTTCCAATGAATATCCAGGATGGATTTCCTTTAGAATTGACTGGTTGGGTCTCCTTGCAGTCCAGGGCACTCTCAAGTGTCTTCTCCAACACCACAGTTCAAAAGCATCAATTCTTCGACCCTCAGCTTTCTTTATAGTCCAACTCTCACATCCATACATGACTACTGGAAAAACCATAGCTTTGACTAGACAGACCTTGGTTGGCAAAGTAATGTCTCTGCTTTTTAATATGCTGTCTGGATTGGTCTTAGCTTTTCTTCCAAGGAGCAAGCAGCTTTTAATTTCATGGCCGCAGTCAACATCTACAGTGACTTTGGAGCCCCCAAATATAAAGTTTCTCACTGTTTTCACTGTTTCCCCATCTATTTGCCATAAAGTGATGGGACCAGATGCCATCTTAGTTTTCTGAATGCTGAGTTTTAAGCCAACTTTTTCACTCTCCTCTTTTACTTTAATCAAAAGGCTCTTTAGTTCTTCTTCACTTTCTACCATAAGGGTGGCATCATCAATGTATCTGAGATTATTGATATTTCTCCCAGCAATCTTGATTCCAGCTTGTGCTTCATCCAGCCCAGCATTTCTCATGATGTACTCTGCATATAAGTTAAACAAGCAGGGTGAAATATATAGCCTTGATGAACTTCTTTCCCGATTTGGAACCAGCCTGTTGTTCCATATCCAGTTCTAACTGTTGTTTCTTGATCTGCATATAGATTTATCAGGAGGCAGGTAAGGTGGTCTGGTATATAAAGGACAGAAATTGTATGGACCTAACAGAAGCAGAAGATACTAAGAAGAGGTTGCAGGAATACACAGAAGAACTATACAAAAAAGATCTTCATGACCCAATAAGCACGATGGTGTGATCACTCACCTAGAGCCAGACATCCTGGAATGTGAATTCTAGTGGACCTTAGAAAGCATTACTACAAAGCTAGTGAAGGCAATGGAATTCCAGTTGAGCTATTTCAAATCCTAAAAGATGATGCTGTGAAAGTGCTGCACTCAATATGCCAGCAAATTTGGAAAACTCATCAGTGGCCACAGGACTGGAAAAGTTAGTTTTCATTTCAATCCCAAATAAAGGCAATGCCAAAGAATGTTCAAACTACCACACAATTGTACTCATCTCGCACAGTAGCAAAGTAATGCTCATAATTCTCCAAGCCAGCCTTCAGTAGTATGTGAACTGTGAACTTCCAAACGTTCAAGCTGGATTCCAAAAAGGCAGAGGAACCAGAGATCAAATTGCCAACATCTGTTGGATCACTGAAAAAGCAAGAGAGTTCCAGAAAAACATCTACTTCTGCTTTATTGACTATGCTAAAGTCTTTGACTGTGTGGATCACAGCAAACTGTGGAAAATTCTTAAAGAGATGGGAATATGAGACCACCTTACCTGCTTCCTGAGAAATCTGTATGCAGGTCAAGAAGTAGGCAAGAACAAATTTCCTTAAAATATTAAATGAAAGTATTTGTTTTAGAATTAGGTAGAATTAATCTTTCAATTTCATTCCTTTGTTTCAGGTCATTTTTGTTGCTCTAGGGTATTTGAATTTTCATATGGATTTTAGAATTTACTCATTCAATTCAGGTCAGTTCAGTCACTCAATTGTGTCTGACTCTTTGCGACCCCATGAACCACAGCACACCATGCTTCCCTGTCCATTACCAATTCCCGGAGTCAACCCAAACCCATGTCCATTGTGTCAGTGATGCCATCCAACCATCTCATCCTATGTCATCCCCTTCTCCTCCTGCCTCCAATTTTTCCCAGCATCAGGGTCTTTTCCAATCAGTCGGTTCTTCACGTCAGGGGGCCAAAGTATTGGAGTCTCAGCTTCAACATTAGTCCTTCCAATGAACACCCAGGACTGATCTCCTTTAGGATGGACTGGTTGGATCTCCTTGCAGTCCAAGGGACTCGCAAGAGTCTTCTCCAACACTACAGTTCAAAAGCATCAATTCTTCTGCACTCAGCTTTCTTTATAGTACAACTCTCATATCCATACATGACCACTGGAAAAACCATAGCCTTGACTAGACAGACCTTTGTTGACAAAATAATATCTCTGCTTTTTAATATGCTGTTTATATTGGTCATAACTTTCCTTCCAAGGAGTAAGTGTCTTTTAATTTCATGGCTGCAGTCACCATCTGCAGTGATTTTGGAGCCCAGAAAAATAAAGTCAGCCGCTGTTTCCACTGTTTCCCCATCTATTTGCCATGAAGTGATGGGACTGGATGCCATTAGTTTTCTAAATGTTGAGCTTTAAGCCAACTTTTTCACTCTCCTCTTTCACTTTCATCAAGAGGCTCTAAGTTCTTCTTCCCTTTCTGCCATAAGTGTGGTGTCATCTGCATATCTGAAGTTATTGATATTTCTCTTGGCAATCTTGATTCCCGCTTGTGCTTCATCCAGCCCAGGGTTTCTCATGATGTACTCTGCATAGAAGTTAAATAAGCAGGGTGACAATATATAGCCTTGGTGTACTCCTTTTCCTATTTGGAACCAGTCTGTTGTTCCATGTCCAGTTCTAACTGTTGCTTCCTGACCTGCATACAGGTTTCTCAAGAGGCAGGACAGGTGGTCTGGTATTCCCATCTCTTTCAGAATTTTCCACAGTTTACTCATTAATTTCTACAAAGAAGCCTATTGGGATCTTCATTGGGATTGTATGGATCCTATAGGGCAGTTAGTAGAAAACTGACATCTTAATAAAATTAAATCTCCTGACCCATAGATATTATATGTCTCTCTATTTTTTAGGTATTATGAAATGATTGATAATGACTTCGCAGTATTGGTTCATTGATTGTAACCAATGCATCACATTTTTTGGTGGTGGCAGAGGTTGTGGGTGGGATGGGGAGAGAAGATGGACTAGGTGGTAAACTCTCTGTATTTTCCACTCAGTTTTTCTGTGAACCCAAAGCTTCTCCAAAAAGTAAAGTATATTAATAAGTTTTAAAAAGAATGATATTAAATCAACAACCTAACCGTTTATATTTAAAACTAGAAAAAAAAAAAAACTAAAATGAATGTAAGCAGAGAGAAAGAATTGAAAACTTAGCAGAACTAAACTAGGTAGAGAAGAGAAATTCAGCCAAACCAAAAGGTAGTTCCAGAAAAAACAATAACGTTGGTAAAAAATTTAGCTAGATTGATCAGGAAAAATAAGAGAAGACTCAAGTTCATCAACTTGGGAATTACAGAGAGAACATCACTAACAATCTTAGGAAATACAAGAGATTATAAAATGCTATGAAAACTAAACACCATAATTTAAAAACTTATGGTGGGAAAAAGCATCACTACAGAAGTTACTGAAAGACACAAATTATTGAAGTTCACTCAATAAGACACAGCAAATTTAAATAGGCCTGTAATAAGAAAAGGTGGAATTAGTAATTTAAAAACTACACACTGTTCTCAGTTCAAGATGACAGAAAAATCCATTACTCACCACTTTCCACAGACACTAAATTTATAGCTATATAGAGAACAGTTAACTCTTAAACCCTAAAACCTAGCAGAGTAACCACTTCATGTCAGCAAAGAGAGGAGAATCAAATGGAAGTAGGCAGGCAAGTTTAAGACATAATAATCTCATCATAAATCCCATCCCCAGTGCAGTGACTTACAACTGGGAGGGAGCTCAAAACCCAGAACTTCTCCCTGAGAAGCAAAGTATTTATACCTAAAATCTGGCTCCCTAACTTCTGAGAACAGCCAGAGAGACAAGAGCCCAAAACATCTGGCTTTGACAACCAGTGGAGTCATAGCCCACATGGTAAACCACAGAATGTGCCTTAGAGGGCCCATGAACAAACTGACCCACAGTAGGATCCGGAGCAGAAACAGTCTTTTGAAAGGTGCCCAGACTTTATGTGAAAGAGACTTGTTTTCCAAATTTAAAGCAATTGTCTAAGGGGCAGGTGCCTGCTGGGATACTCTCCAGGGACAGAAGCTGGTGGGTGACATTTTCCCACTTTCTCAATGTCTTAAGGTGCCTTAGTTCAGTTCAGTTCAGTTCAGTCGCTCAGTCGTGTCCGACTCCTTGCGACCCTATGAATTGCAGCACGCCAGGCCTCCCTGTCCATCACCAACTCCCGGAGTTCACCCAGACTCACGTCCATCGAGTCAGTGATGCCATCCAGCCATCTCACTCTCTGTCATCCCCTTCTCCTCCTGCCCCCAATCCCTCCCAGCATCAGAGTCTTTTCCAATGAGTCAACTCTTCGCATGAGGTGGCCAAAGTACTGGAGTTTCAGCTTTAGCATCATTCCTTCCAAAGAAATCCCAGGGCTGATCTCCTTCAGAATGGACTGGTTGCATCTCTTTGCAGTCCAAGGGACTCTCAAGAGTCTTCTCCAACACCACAGTTCAAAAGCATCAATTCTTTGGCACTCAGCCTTCTTCACAGTCCACCTCTCATATCCATAAATGACCACAGGAAAAACCATAGCCTTGACTAGATGGACCTTTTTTGGCAAAGTAATGTCTCGGCTTTTCAATATGCTATCTAGGTTGGTCATAACTTTCCTTCCAAGGAGTAAGCATCTTTTAATTTCATGGCTGCAGTCACCATCTGCAGTGATTTTGGAGCCCAGAAAAATAAAAGCAGCCACTGTTTCCACTGTTTCCCCATCTATTTCCCATGAAGTGATGGGACTGGATGCCATGATCTTCGTTTTCTGAATGTTGAGCTTTAAGCCAACTTTTTCACTCTCCTCTTTCACCTTCATCAAGAGGCTTTTTAGTTCCTCTTCACTTTCTGCCATAAGGGTGGTGTCATCTGCATATCTGAGGTATTGATATTTCTCTCGGCAATCTTGATTCCAGCTTGTTTTTCTTCCAGTCCAGTGTTTCTCATGATGTACTCTGCATACAAGGCCTTGCTAAAGCCAGCAGACACCTTTTTTTTTTTTTCCTATCCTTTTCTCTTTTTTTTTCCTTTCCATGTGTGCCATATCTATTCTCCAACTGGCAGGTACCATCTTCTGCGCGCTCTCTCTGCTTAACTAAAGCTAAGGCAGGTGCCATCATTTTCTTCCACTTTTTATTTTCCTTTTTTTTCTTTTCTTTTTCTCTTTTATTCATTTAAAAAATTTTTTTTCTCTTTTTCTTTTTTCATTTACCTTTTTTTCATCAAGTGGCATCATCTTACTACCCCCCTCCTTCAGTTCAGCCAGTGGGTAGCATCTTTGCACTCTCTTCTGCCATGTTCCAGAATACCAATACCTCCCAGCAGGAAGCTTCTACTCATGTTTGATCACCTGTGTTTGTGACTGCCACCCAAGGGATGCCCCTTGATTGCTTAGCTCTGGAGACTACAGAGACTTATACTTCTTGGTCTCATGGCACTGTAACAATTGGAGTGATAGCGTGGCTGACTACTACTCCCAGGGCACTGCGCAGATAGCAAACTGAAACACACTCCAATCTTTCTGAGGAAAAGGCTTATGTGCTTGGCTAGGAGCTTTGGCCTAAGGGGCAGGCTTATGGTTTGGCATATTGTAGGGGCTTAATGAGGGTCTCTAAGATAACAGAGGCTGGTTAATTCAGTATTTTCACTCTCCCTCTTCCTCACTCCAGATTGCTAGTATCTTACACAAAGAAGTTTATATCCTTCTCTAGTACCCTGATTTTCATGACTTCTAGAAGGGGCATATCTATATTACCTGGCTCTGGTGGCCAGTGGGGCTTATACTTACATGTCTCACAGGACTATAATCAACACTGAAAGAGTTCTTAAACAACTACCACCCCCAGGGCACAACAAAAGGCAACAGTCCCAGGAGCTCAGTCTTTCTGGATAGAGGCTTATTAGCTTAGCATCATAGTTATAGCCTGAAGGGGAGGCTTCTAATTAAACATACATCTAATAGCCAGTGGTAAACCTTTCCTGAGATGTCAGGTGGTAGGCACTATCCACCCACTCTCCCTCTGCCACAGTCCAGAGTGTTCACATCTCTCAGAGAGGAGCTATTGTAGCGTTGGTATATCTGGGTCCCTGGCACTTGCAGACACTATTTGAGAGATTCTCCTTGATTGCATGATTCTGATGGCCAGGGCACTTGCATTTCAGAGTCCCATGGGACTATAACAATCAAAGAGACAATTTTTGACAGGCTACCATCCCCAGGGCATTGCACAGACAACAGACTGAAACACACTCCAGCCTTTCCACCTAAGAGGTCTAGTTGCTACTTCTGGAGCTTCAGTCTTAGGGGCAGGCTTCATGGTTGGCACACACCTAAAATCTATGGAAGTGCTTTCAGGGTACATAGGGTGGTGAACAGCATCTTTGCACACTTCTTCTGCCTCACTATTGCACTATAGTTCACTGGTATTTCACATAAAATAAAGCTTCTGTACCCAATTGGAGCCCTAATTTTTGTGATTGCTGCCCATGGGACACCTTTGGATCACCTGGCTCTGGGGACCAGTGGGGCTTAGCATGTGGTCCTGCAGAACAGTATATATTTGCATTCTTTAAAAGATGTTGTTTGAGAGTCTGACCTCCAATCAGCCTGAATTTTGGTGGGACATTGTCTGGTGTTGGCACACCTTCAGCTACTGAAATCTATTAAAAATAAAATCATCTTCTTCGACAATCACAAAAGTTTGGAGACAATCAAAAGCTAGAGCAAGATTAAACAGTAAGGCCTACATAAGGAAAGCCCTTCAAGACTGGGAGAAGTAGCTCCTTCATTTACTATACAGAAACAAACAGAGGATCAATATAAATGAAAATAAAAGTGACAGCCCCTCAGTCATGTCCGACTCTTTGCGACTCCAAGGACTATACAGTCCATGGAATTCTCCAGGCCAGAATACTGGAGCGAGTAGCCTTTCCCTCCTCTAGGGGATCCTCCTAACTCAGGGATCAAACCCAGGTGTCCTGCATGGCAGGCAGATTCTTTACCTGCTGAGCCACAAGGGAAGCCCAATAAAAATGAGGCAACAGAGATATGCATTTCAAACAAAGAACAAAATAAACCCTCAAAAAATTAATGAAACAGGGATAAGCAATTTACCTCGTAAAGAGTTAAAAGTAATGATCATAAGGATGCTAAACAAACTTGAGAGAAGAATAGATGAACAAAGTGAGAACATCAAAGAAAATATAAGGATGTCACAGAACTTAGTGCAATATCTGAACTGAAAAATACAATAAAGTGAAAGTGAAAGTGAAAATGAAGCCACTCAGTCCTGTCCGACTCTTTGCAACCCCATGCACTGTAGCCTACCAGGCTCCTCTCTGCATGGGATTCTCCAGGCAGGAGTACTGGAGTGGGTTGCCATTTTCCTTCTGCAGGGGATCTTCCGGACCCAGGGATTGAGCCCGGGTCTCCCACATTCCAGGCAGACGCTTTAACCTCTGGTTCAACAACAGAAATGAAAAACAAAATCAAAACATACCTTGAGACAAAAAAAAAATACAACATATCAAAATTTATGATGCAGCAAAAGCAGTTCTAAGATGGAAGTGCATAATGATACATGCCTCAAGAAACAAGTAAATAAAAATCTCAAATAAACAATTTCTACAGGCCAAGGAACTAGAAAAATAAAACAAAACAAAGCCAAAAATTTGTAGGAGGAAGGAAATAATGAAGATCAGAGCAGATGTAGGTAAAATAGAATATAAAAAGATAATAGAAAAAAACAATGGAACTAAATGCTTATTCTTTGAAAAAAATAAAATTGACAAAATTTAACTAGATTCATCAAGAATAAAACAGAAATCTCAAATAAAATTAGAAATGAAAAAAAGATATTATAACGGCCACAGAAATGTAAAGGATCATAAGAAAACACTATGAGCAATTATATGCCAACAAATTGGAAAACCTTATAGAAATGTATAAATTCCTAGAAACAACCAACCTTCCAGATTAAATCATGAAAAATGGAATATCTGAACAGATTGGTTACTAGTTATTAAGCTAAATCACTTCCCAGGTGGTGCTAATGGTAAAGAACCCACCTGCCAATACAGGAGACATAAGAGAACCAGGTTGGATCCCTGAGTTGGGAAGATCCCCTGGAGGAGGGCATGGAACACACTCCAGTATTCTTGCCTGGAGGATCTCATGAACAGAGGAGCCTGGTGAGCTACAGTTCTTGGGGTTGAAAAGAGTGGGACACAAACTCTGAAGCGACTTAGCACAGCACAGCAAATTAAATCAGTAATTAAATAGCCTCCCTACAAACAGAAGTCCAAGACCAAACAGCTTCACTGATGAATTCTACCCAACATTTAAAGATGAATTAGTACTTGTCCTTTTCAAACATTTCCATCATATAGAACAAGATTGAACACTTTCAAGCTTATTTCACAAAGCTAGCATTACTCTGATATGAACCTGGTCAAAGATACCACAGGCTTCCCGGATAGTTCAGTTGATAAAGAATCCACCTGTAATGCAAGAGTTCAGTTCAGTTCAGTTCAGTTGCTCAGTTATGTCCTACCCTTTGTGACCCCATGGACTGCAGCACGCCAGGCCTTCCTGTATATCACCAACTCCCGGAGCTTACTCAAACTCACGTCCATTGAGTCAGTGATGCCATCCAACCATTTCATTCTTTGTTGTCCCCTTCTCCTCCCTCCTTCAATCTTCAATCCCAACCCAGGGATCCAACCCGGTTCTCTTATGTCTCCTGCATTGGCAGGTGGGTTCTTTACCATTAGCACCACCTGGGAAGTGATTTACTTAATAACTAGTAATTAATCTGTTCAGATATTCCATTTTTCATGATTTAATCTGGAAGGTTGGTTGTTTCTAGGAATTTACACATTTCTATAAGGTTTTCCAATTTGTTGGCATCAGTGTCTTTTCCAGTGAGTTGGTTCTTCGCATCAGGGGGGCCAAAGTATTGGAGTTTCAGCTTCATCATCAGTCCTTCCAATGAACACTCCGGGCTGATCTCCTTTAGGATGGACTGGTTGGATCTCCTTGCAGTCCAAGGGACTCTCAAGAGTCTTCTACAACACCATAGTTCAAAAAGCACTCAGCTTTCTCTATAGACCAACTCTCACATCCATACATGACTACTGGAAAAAACATAGCTTCAACTAGACAGACCTTTGTTGGCAATGCCTCTGCTTTTTAATATGTTGTCTGATTGGTCCTAGATTTTCTTCCAAGGAGCAAGCAGTTTTTAATTTCATGACTGCAGCCATCATCTGCAGTGATTTTGGAGCCCAAGAAAATAAAGTCTATCACTGTTTCTATTGTTTCCCCAACTATTTGCCATGAAGTGATGGGACCAGATGCCATGATCTTCGTTTTCTGAATGTTGAGTTATAAGCCAAATTTTTCACTCTCCTCTTTCACTTTCATCAAAAGGTTCTTCATTTATTCTTCACTTTCTGCGATAAGGTTGGTGTCATCTGCATATCTGAGATTATTGATATTTCTTACAGCAGTATTGATTCCAGCTTGTGCTTCATCCAGCCCGGCATTTCACATGAGGTACTCTGCATATAAGTTAAATAAGCAGGGTGACAATGTACAGCCTTGATGTACTCCTTTCCCTATTTGGAACCAGTCTGTTGTTCCATGTCCAATTTTAACTGTTGCTTATTGACCTGCATACAGATTTATCAGGAGGCAGGTAAGGTGGTCTGTTATTCCCATCTCTTGAAGAATTTTTCACAGTTTTAATAATATTTGATTGGAACATTAACTAAATTTCATGAGATTTTATGAAAAGTATCAACACACTATTATATTTGTTCATAGTATTCTCTTTTTAAATATAATTGTGGCACTTTTAATGTTGTAAACTTTTAGGTACTCAAATTCATCACTTCCATGCTTTAGGATTTCTCAAGCCTTTAAAACTATTTATCAATATTTTTTAAATGTTCATTTCATTTATAATCCATGAAACTTATTTTGATAAATAATAAAAAGTAAAGTTATAATTTGTTTTTAAGAATGGATGTCCTAGCTTTTTCATGCATTTTTGTAAAATACTATGTAGTGAAGACACATGGAAATAAACACTCAATAAGCAGTAGTTTTGAGAATAATAGTAGCATCCAATGTTAAGAAATATTATCCAAAACTTGGGAATAAAGCAAAGGAAAGAATGCATGTTCTTTCAATGTCAAGATAATGCACTTAATAACAGGCCTACCCATGGAGTATTTAATTCACAAGAGGACTGTAACTTTCTTAGATACATTATTTACTATTAAGCAGGACTTAGGTTCTGAAATTACATGTTAATTTATAAATACCTTAGGGTGGTGAACTAATTGACTTTTATCCTAAAAGATTCATATGGTTATCATGAAAGGTTATCATTTTACTACCATCTAGGACTTTAAGCAATTTTGCATATAATCTCACAATTTTATTCCAGTATCTTTCCTTCAAACCATAGTATATAATCAGTTCCTTAAATAGTATTTAAACAGGTTTTATATCTCACTTGTTCCTTCATTACAGATATAAATAGGCAAGTACATCTTTGACATATATTCCTCTAGATATACGTGACAGTCTTGACTATATAACATTTATGACTTTTTACAAATTAGCTTTTATGTGTCTATATAAAAAATCTCTAAAGCCAAGTATTTTAACAAAATTTATTCTTTATTTTTATTCTTTTTTTCTATTTAGTTTATGATTCTCATTGTTAGTACTTATCTTTTAAATTCTGCTTTGCTAATTGTATTGTCTTTAAATATATCTTCTCATGTGATTTGAAATATTTTCGAACATATTTCAAACTTAAATTTATCTAATTTTAAACTTCATAAATAAATGTAAGCTCAGTACATTATCATAATTTTAAAATGCTCTTCCCTGCCAATTGGTCCATCCCCACCTCACTCCACTTAATCTCTTGTAATGTAGTCTGGGATTTTAGACCCAGATTTCAAGATTGCATTATTATTTTCATGTATATGGTTTCATTCAAGAATAATTCTCCATTACCATTTGGTCACCACAATTAAAACAATGTTAATTAAAAATACTAGGCTAGGAACTATGTAGGACACAAAATATATTATTTGATCACTAAATTACCTTCTGAGATTGGTTCCATTAATATCTCAGTTTATGAAAAAGTAATGTGAGGCTTAGAGAAAGTAAGTGCCCAAGGTCATAAATTTCTAACTGGTCCCATAAAGTGAATCTCAATTTGTCTTCCCAGAACATGTGCTCCAAACCAATGTGTAAATTTAGTTTTCAGTTTAGCTTCAACTATGTGTTTATTTTTTCAATACTCATAATCAGACATTATCTTCATATTCCCCAAATTTTAGTTTTGAATTTTTTTCATCATTCAGTTAGCTGAAATATATCATCAAGATTATTTTTTGAAAAGGATTTTTTCCCTTTAAATTTCCTAAATTTTAAAATTCTTGAAATATTTTTAAAGATACTACTTATAAAAGTCTCTATTTCTATTTTCTCCTAATTTAATGGCATTTCAATGGTATAAAAATTATACATCATATTTTAACCCTTTAAATTCAGTAACCACCTCTCATGTCATGTTATAGACAGAAATATGAGATAGCAATTTTTGAGCATTTTCTGTTTTATATTTTAACTAAGTACTAATGAGTAAGTTAAAGAAATAAAATTAATATCTGGTAATTACAGTTCTCAAACTATATCTAGAATATGCATCTCTTTTTACCTATTTTGTATATTATACAATGAATCCTTATGCCATGAATAACTGTCTTTTTATAGCTATGAAAAGTTTTCTTCAAGTATGCCTTTGATTACCGGTTCTGTTCCATTTGTTTTACAATGTTTCCTATAAATTGTCCTTTAACTTCCCACTCATTCAAATACAACTTACATGTTTTAATTCTTTGCCATTTTTGTTTGACTACAAAACAAATTCTCCAATGCATCTTAATTTCCATGGATAGGCTATTTTTCCACTGGACCTGAGCTGTTTGCTTGATTTTTCTTGTTTGTATGCTTGTTCAGTTCAGTTCAGTTCAGTCGCTCAGTGGTGTCCGACTCTTTGAGACCTCATGAAACCCAACACGTAGGCCTCCCTGTCCATCACCAACTCCCAGAGTTTACCCAAACTCACGTCCATTGAGTCAGAGATGCCATCCAATCGTCTCATCCTCTGTCATCCCCTTCCCCTCCTGCCCTCAATCTTTCCCAGAATCAGGGTCTCTTCAAATGAGTCAGCTCTTCAAATCCGGTGGCCAAAATACTGGAGTTCAGCTTCAACATCGGTACTTCCAATGAACACCCAGGAATGATCTTTAGGATGGACTGTTTGGATCTCCTTGCAGTCCAAGGGACTCTCAAGAGTCTTCTCCAACTGCTGCTGCTAAGTCACTTCAGTCGTGTCTGACTCTGTGCGACCCCATAGACGGCAGCCTACCAGGTTCCCCTGTCCCTGGGATTTTCCAGGCAAGAATGCTGGAGTGGGTTGCCATTTCCTTCTCCAATGCATGAAAGTGAAAAGTGAAAGTGAAGTTGCCAGTTGTGTCTGACTCTTCGTGACCCCATGGACTGCAGCCTACCAGGCTCCTCTGTCCATGGGATTTTCCAGGCAAGAGTACTGGAGTGGGGTGCCATTGCCTTCTCCCATCTTCTCCAACACCATAGTTCAAAAGCATCAATTCTTTGGCGCTCAGCTTTCTTTATAGTCCAACTCTCACATCCCTACATGACTACTGGAAAAACCATAGCCTTGACTAGATGGACTTTGTTGGCAAAGTAACGTCTCTGTTTTTTAATATGCTGTCTAGGTTGGTCATAACTTTCCTTCCAAGGAGTAAGTGTCTTTTAATTTCATGGCTGCAGTCACCATCTACAGTGATTTTGAAGCACCCCACACCCACACCCAAAATTAAGTCTGTCACTGTTTCCCCATCTATTTGCCATGAAGTAACAGGACCGGATTCCATGATCTTAGTTTTCTGAATGTTGAGCTTTAAGCCAACTTTTTCACTCTTCTCTTTCACTTTCATCAAAGGCTCTTTAGTTCCTCTTCACTTTCTGCCATAAGGGTGGTGTCATCTGCATATCTCAGGTTATTGACATTTCTCCCGGCAATCTTGATTCCAGCTTGTGCTTCATCCAGCCCAGCGTTTCTCATGATGTACTCTGCATATAATTAAACAAGCAGGGTGACAATATACAGCCTTGACGTACTCCTTTTCCTATTTGGAACTAGTCTGTTGTTCCATATTTGGTTCTAACTATTGCTTCCTGACATGCATACAGATTTCTCAAGAGGCTGGTCAGGTGGTCTGGTAATCTCTTTCAGAATTTTCCACAGTTTATTGTGATCCACACAGTCAAAGGCTTTGGCATAGTCTATAAAGCAGAAATAGATGTTTTTCTGGAACTCTCTTGCTTTCTTGATGATCCAGAGGATGTTGGCAATTTGATCTCTGGTTCCTGTGCCTTTTCTAAAACCAGCTTGAACATCTGGAAGTTCATGGTTCATGTACTGTTGAAGCCTGGCTTGGAGAATTTTGAGCATTACTTTACTAGTGTGTGAGATGAGTGCAATTGTACATTAGTTTGAGCACTCTTTGGCTTTGCCTTTCTTTGGGACTAGAATGAACACTGATTTTTTTCCAGTCCTGTGGCCACTGCTGAGTTTTCCAAATTTGCTGGCATATTGAGAGCAGCACTTTCATGGCATCATATTTTAGGATTTGAAATAGCTCAACTGGAATTCCATCACCTCCACTAGCTTTGTTTGTAGTGATGCTTCCTAAGGCCTGCTTGACTTCACATTCCAGGATATCTGGTTCTAGGTCAGTGATCACACCATCATGATTATCTGGGTCATGATCTTTTTTGTACGGTTATTCTGTGTATTCTTGCCACATCCTCTTAACACCTTCTGCTTCTGTTAGGTCCATACCATTTCTGTCCTTTATTGAGCCCACCTTTGCATGAAATATTCCCTTGGTATCTCTAATATTCTTGAAGAGATCTGTAGTCTTTCCCATTCTGTTGTTTTCCTCTATTTCTTTGTATTGATCACTGAGGAAGGTTTTCTTATCTCTCCTTGCTATTCTTTGGAATTCTGCATTCAAATGGGTATATCTTTCCTTTTCTACTTTGCTTTTCACTTCTCTTCTTTTCACAGCTATTTGTAAGGCCTCCCCAGACAGCCATTTTGCTATTTTGCATTTCTTTTTCTTGGTTATGGTCTTGATCCCTGTCTCCTGTAAAATGTCACAAACCTCCATCCATAGTTCATCAGGCACTTTGTCTATCAGATCTAGTCCCTTAAATCTATTTCTCACTTCAACTGTATAATCATATGGGGTTTGATTCAGGTCATACCTGAATGGTCTAGTGGTTTTCCCACTCTCTTCAGTTTCAGTCTGAATTTGGCAATAAGGTATTCATGATCTGAGCCACAGTCAGCTCCAGGTCTTGTTTTTGCTGACTGTATAGAGCTTCTCCATCTTTGGCTGCAAAGAATATAATCTGATTTCGGTGTTGACCATCTGCTGATGTCCATGTGTAGAATCTTCTCTTGTGTTGTTGGAAGAGGGTGTTTGCTATGACCAGTGTGTTCTCTTGGCAAAACTCTATTAGCCTTTGCCCTGCTTCATTCTGTACTCCCAGGCCAAATTTGCCTGTTATTCCAGGTGTTTCTTGACTTCCTACTTTTGCATCCCAGTCCCCTATAATGAAAAGGACATCTTTTTTGGGTGTTAGTTCTAAAAGGTCTTGTAGGTCTTCAGAGAACCATTCAACTTCAGCTTCTTCAGCGTTACTGGTCAGGGAATAGACTTGGATTACCATAATATTGAATGGTTTGCCTTGGAAATGAACAGAGATCATTCTGTCGTTTTTGAGATTGCATCCAAGTACTGCATTTCAGACTCTTTTGTTGACTATGATGGCTACTCCATTTCTTCTAAGGGATTCTTGCCCACAGTAATAGATATAATGGTCATCTGAGTTAAATTCACCCATTCCAGTCCATCTTAGTTCGCTGATTCCTAGAATGTCAATGTTCACTCTTTCCATCTCCTGTTTGACCACTTCCAATTTGCCTTGTAATATTATGTGCTTATAATATTATTTTTGTGTCTGGTATAAAGATAGAACCAGAATACTTTTCTAAAATTATAGGCATTGTGGATTTTTCTTTGTCCCATTTTGTAGATGAAGGCTGAATCAATAATTTGAAGGAAGCAGACCCTGGTTCAAAAATAAGCAAGCAAATAAGAGCAAATAGTATGACTTTATTTATTTATTTTTTTAAGTAATGTCTCTGCTTTTTATTTTATTTTATTTTATTTTTATTTATTTTTTTTTACATTTTTTTTTAAATTTTATTTTATTTTTAAACTTTACACAACTGTAGGCAAATGGTATAGGCTTATATGAAGAGCAGGTAATGATGTGCATTTAATGATTACAGACTACAACAAAAAGCAGTATTTTAAAAATTAGAATGATACTGAAAGTATCACTGATACATCATGATACATGTAGAATGTTTTTATGAATCAGACTCAACAAGTTAATTTTTTGTTTCATATACCATGCCTATTTCTACATAACTGTATTCAAATATTGATGATAATAATAATGGATGAAAGAAGGAGAGGAGGCCAAAGAAGGTACACACACACACACACACACACACACAGACATATGTAGCCATATGTATGTGGTTGTGGTTTAGTTGCTAAGTCATGTCCGACTCACATGACCCCATAGACTGTAACTGGAGTGGGTTGCCATTTCCTTCTCCAGGGGGATCTTCCGAACCCAGGGATCAAACCTGCATCTCCCATGTCTCCTGCATAGCAGGTGGATTTTTAATCTGAACCAACAGATATGTGTATGTGTATATATATATAACCAAATATATATATAGTTGGTAAAGCCCTGTGATAGGCACTTTACTTCCTTTTTATTTTCTTAAAGCTTTTGGTGTTAAGAACAAGAATTGAAAAGCTGAAAACAGAAACATAAGATGTTATGAGTTTTATATTTTGTGATTACTTAGGGAAATGTTTTCTATTTTTCTGAATTATATGCCAATTCCAATTCCCAGTCACAGAATTATTTGTTCAGACATTTAATATGTACATGAATATCTAACATTTACATAAATATATAAAAATCTGTGGAGAAGGCAATGGCACCCCACTCCAGTACTCTTGCCTGGAAAATCCCATGGAGGGAGGAGCCTGAAAGGCTGCAGTCCATGGGGTCGCTGAGGGTCGGGCACGACTTCACTTTCACTTTTCACTTTCATACATTGGAGAAGGAAATAGCAACCCACTCCAGTGTTCTTGCCTGGAGAATCCCAGGGACGGGGGAGCCTGGTGGGCTGCCGTCTATGGGGTCACACAGAGTCAGACACGACTGAAGCGACTTAGCAGCAATAGCAGCATAAAAATCTGTATACTTAAAGACTATATATTTCATTACACCAGTTACATTCAGATGATTTGAAAATTTTTAAGTAAAATAGGTTTAAACTATTTTGAAGATTTCCTAAACAGTCTCATCTTTTTTTCATTTCTCTGTAAATGATAGTGAAAAATAATTTCATTCTAGCATTATCCTGCCAGAAATGGGTCCTTTCCAATAGAACAAAGGGCTTCCCAATGGAAATAACTTTCAGAAACAAAGACCTCCCAGTCAAAGTAGACATTTAATTTGATTCTTAGCACAATATTAAGGGACTGTTTTTGTCCACTTGCCACCTGAATATCATTAACCAAGAACCTTCTTTACTTTTATGCCCTAGATGTTCTAAAATATTGTTTTCATAGCTAAGCACCTGGCCAGCTACCTGGCCCTAGGTAGCCCAGGGTACATTTAACTATCCAACTTATAGAAAAAAAAATTGCAATATAAATGATATGAAATGGACCAATACAGAATAATTGACATAATAATTGAGGAAAATGCTTCTAAAAGAAATATTTTTGATAAAGTCTGAGAACTATAGTGATACACACCATAGACATGAGTTAAGTACAGTCCTTTGTAAACTTCCCTGGTGGTGCAGAAGTTGAAGCATCTGCCTGCAATGTGGGAGACCTGGGTTCGATCCCTGGGTCGGAAAGATCCCCTGGAGAAGGAAATGGCAACCCACTCCCGTATTCTTGCCTGGAGAATCCCATGGACGGAGGAGTTTTGTAGGCTACAGCTACAGTCCACGTGTCGCAAAGAGTCAGACACGACTAAGCGACTTCACTTTCACCTTTGTAAACTTAAATCACTTTATGAATGTTGGAGAAACATTTTAATATTTAATTTACATTTTTCTTTTTGCATATGTCAGCAAATGAAAATTATAATTTCTGATATCTTTTAAGTCTTTTATATATTCCAATTTCTTGGTAGATATTTCCTAATGTGTACCATTCACTGGAAGCCTGAAGTACTTGTATTAAAAAATATTGCTTGTAGATATGCAGATGACTTCAAATATTTCTGCACTTCACAGTGAATTGCTCATCTACCTAAGTGTTTAAAAGTGTCAGTGTGCTCAGCATTATCATATTTAATTGAATAGTTCAACAAGATAATGTGCCAGGGCACACACCATCCTGTAAAATCATTCAGTGCATTAGGTTAACAATAAATAAAGCAATACTTCAATGCAATACAAGGGACTTAGAGGAAATCATACATACAGAAAAGAGAAAGAGAGACAAATAAAAGAAAGGGAGACAGGAAAGTGAAGGACTTTTAAGAAGAAAAGGGAAAGGAGATGGATGTCTCAGAAGAGATTTCTAAAGTCTGATGATATTGATTCTTAAACCTCATTTTCTTGAATGACACTAAGAGAAAATATAACTTATGAGAAATAAAGAGAGTTTGTTTGAATATTATGATTATGTGCATGGCAAATGAGTACTATATCTGGTCCTTCAAGATTGGGTAGTAGACAAAATTTTCGTAAAGAATCAAATAATAACAATAATACGGCTTTGGGGGTCATATGAAAAGAGCCATAGATAATGTATAAACAAATGAATGTCTCTGTGTTCCAGTAAAACTTTACATACAAAACAGGTGTCTGGCCAGATTTGGTCCAAGGCCTTTTATCATTGACATCTGATCTAGATAGTAAAGTCAACTCACTCTTGGGTTTGGATGGTCTAAAATATCATGGAAAACAGAATCATGCTTTTAATTTTAACAGGAGTTCAGTGACATTTTTAGAAGTCATTCTTTTTTCTTTCATGGAGTGACCCAAAGCACATATATTAGCCTTTCCTTAAATAGATGCTTCTTAGAGCACAACACGGAGAAGTCAATGGCACCCCACTCCAGTACTCTTGCCTGGAAAATCCCATGGACGGACGGGCCTGGTGGGCTATAGTCCATGGGGTCACTAGGAGTCGGACACAACTGAGCAACTTCACTTTCACTTTTCACTTTCATGCATTGGAGAAGGAAATGGCAACCCACTCCAATGTTCTTGCCTGGAGAATCCCAGGGATGGGGGAGCCTGGTGGGCTGCCGTCTATGTGGTTGCACAGAGTCAGACATGACTGAAGCGACTTAGCAGCAGCAGCAGCAGAGCACAACAATATCAGAAATCCTTTTTATCACAGGACAATTGATTTAGGAAAAAAAGCCATTGAGAACAAAACCATTTAAGAGAGAGACCAAATTTTTATCTTAATTAAAAGGAGATCAATGTCCTAATTGGGACCTTCCTTTGGAAAATGTGATTAAAAATCTAGATATAACTTCACTTGCTTTTAATGAAATAATCTTTTAAGTATAAACATGTGCTAATTCTCAGAACAAAAGAAAGGACTGTGTTAATGGAGAGGGAGGTATAACTCTTTGGGGTAAAATACATGGGGGTAAACACATAATAATGTGGTATGATATATTTGAGTCGCTCTCTTTATATTTCAAAGTTTTAGGTCAAAAGTCATCATTCTTGCTAAAGGAATCACAAAGCATTCAAAACAAAAAGCCATTCAAAATAAATAATGGAGAAGGTATAAGAAAACAATGAACCACTTACTACTTAATAATTATAGTGTGCACCTTTATTTCAGGTTTTCCACATACTCTGTTTTGGCCTGAAATCAAATTTTATTAATTGCAACAGTAAAATGCTAGATCAAGTATGCTTTTATTTAAAAAAATCTTTGCAAACATTAGGTAGAAATCACTTGATTGTTATTACTACATAAATTGTGGGAACGGTCATTTGAAACAATTTCATTGCTGGATTATCTTCATTTGGAAGATCTTATGAAATACTGGGAAAACAAATGAGATGATGTTCCTATAGTTGAGTTTAGAAACTCATACTTGTGTGTGATGAAATGAACAGTGATTAACCTTATTAATATAATTAACTAGGAACTTTAATATAATCCACAGTTTTCTCAGAAGAATTAGTTTACCTCAGTTTAAAAATGGACCCTTTTTTTAGATCAAATAGCAAGCATATAATATTTCTTAGTGGCCTTGTTTAATGGCACAACTGTTATGAAATAGCAGGGTAATTATAATAGTAGAAAACATGAGTTAAAAGTTGGTAGAGATATGAAATATAGCACTTATAGCTTTTGTTTCATTCTTGGACTTATAATATAACCCATATTATTTGAAAAATTTAAGATCACATAATACAACATATGCTCTGTTTTCCTTACATGTGTTTTTCTATATTTTTCTTCTTAGTCCATGTAATACCACATAAATTTTGACTTGTTCTACAGACCAAGAAACTACTTGCTGTCACAATGAATAGTCTGCTACCAAAGTTACAGAATTCATTTAGACATTAAATAAATCCTCCCTCAATGAATTGGAAATTCAATTTTAGGGAAAGGAACGGGTTTCATGACCCTTACTGTGATTACAGCTTACATATAAATGTATCTACATCATAAATGACTATCATTTTCCTAAACAAGTGGCTGGACTGGGCCACTTATTGCCCAGTTACTTAAGTTAAACTAGTACCATGTAAGCATTTTCATAAAATATATAAATGGAATGAAATCTCGAATTTAAAATATAAATAAAATCAGTGGAACTTCATGCTTTTTAATATGTATGAACCACATGACTATGATTCAGCTTGAACAAGAACTTACAAATATAAATGTATAGCTTGCAGGAAGCATCTAAAATTACACAAGGAGTCTTGTAGAGGCATTAAAATAACATACCACATTGTGCTAGTGAAGAGCTTTCTGAAAATGTCAATAAAATGTGATATATAAAAGAAGGAAAACATAGCTAATCACCACCACTGTCAGAAAATTAAATGAGTTGGCTTATGAAAAACTATATACACATACTATATGTACTATATATCTTCCCTGATGACTTAGATGGTAAAGAATATGCCTGCAACATGGGAGATCCAGGTTTGATCCCTGGGTGGAAAAGATCCCCTGGAGAAGGAAATGACAACCCACTCCATTATTCTTGCCTAGAGAATTCCATGGATAGAGGAGCCTGGTGGGCTACAGTCCATGGAGTCACAAAGAGTCAGACATAACTGAGCGACTAACACATACACACATGTTTTATTTATACACATATTACTACTGGGGTACCATTAAGACATACCATTACTTTGCTAGTTAGGAGAGAACTCAAGATAACCTTAGATTAGGACATTCTTATGTAAATTAGTGGAGGTAATGGAATTCCAGTTGAGCTATTTCAAATCCTAAAAGATGATGCTGTGAAAGTGATGCATTCAATATGCCAGCAAATTTGGAAAACTCAGCAGTGGCCACAGGACTGGAAAAGGTCAGTATTCATTTCAAGCCCAAAGAAAGGCAATGCCAAAGAATGCTCAAACTACCGCAAAATTGCACTCCTCTCACATGCTAGTAAAGTAATGCTCAATTCTCCAAGTCAGGCTTCAGCAATACGTGAACTTTGAACTTCCAGATGTTCAAGCTGGTTTTAGAAAAGACAGAGGAACCAGAGATCAAATTGCCAAAATTCGTTGGATCATCGAAAAACCAAGAGAGTTCAAGAAAAACATCTATTTCTGCTTTATTGACTATGCCAAAGCCTTTGACTGTGTGGATCACAACAAACTGTGGAAAATTCTTCAAGAGATGGGAATACCAGACCACCTGACCTGCCTCTTGAGAAATTTGTATGCAGGTCAGGAAGCAACAGTTAGAACTGGACATGGAACAACAGACTGGTTCCAAATAGGAAAAGGAGTACGCAAGGCTGTATATTGTTACCCTGCTTATTTAACTTATATGCAGTGTACATCATGAGAAACGCTGGGCTGGAGGAAGCACAAGCTGGAATCAAGATTGTCAAGAGAAATATCAATAACTTCAGATATGGAGATGACTTCACCTTTATGGCAGAAAGTGAAGAAGAACTAAAGAGCCTCTTGATGAAAGTGAAAGAAGAGAATGAAAAAGTTGGCTTAAAGCTCAACATTCAGAAAACTAATGGCATCCAGTCCCATCACGTCATGTCAAATAGATGGGGAAACAGTAGAAACTGGCTGCCTTTATTTTCCTAGGCTCCAAAATCACTGCAGATGGTGACTGCAGTCATGAAATTTAAAAATGCTTACTCCTTGGAAGGAAAGTTATGACCAACCTAGACAGCATATTAAAAAGCAGATACATTACTTTGCCAACAAAGGTGCATCTAGTCAAGGCTATGGTTTTTCCAGTAGTCATGTATGGATGTGAGAGTTGGACTGTGAAGAAAGCTGAGTGCCAAAGAATTGATGCTTTTGAACTGTGGTGTTGGAGAAGACTCTTGAGAGTCCCTTGGACTGCAAGGAGATCCAACCAGTTCATCCTAAAGGAGATCAGTCCTGGGTGTTCATTGGAAGGACTGATGTTGAAGCTGAGACTCCAGTACTTTAGCCACCTGATGCAAAGAGCTGATTCATTTGAAAAGACCCTGATGCTGGGAAAGATTGAAGGCAGGAGGAGAAGGGGATGACAGAGGATGAGATGGTTGGATGGCATCACCGACTCAATGGACATGAGTTTGGGTTAACTTCTGGAGTTGGTGATAGACAGGGAGGCCTGGAGTGCTGTAGTTTATGGGGTCACAAAGAGTCGGACACGACTGAGTGACTGAACTGAAGTGAAGTAAAATTTGAGAAGAATGAATTTTAAAATATCCTATATTGAACATGGCCTTGTTAAGTGGTGGCTCAGACAGGAAAGAATCTGCCTGCAATCCAGGAGACCTGGGTTCGATCCCTATGTCGGGCAGATCCCATGGAGAAGGGAATGACTACACACTCCAGAATTATTGCTTGTGGAATCCCATCAACAGGGGAACATAGCAGGCTACCATCCCTGGGGTCGCAAAGATTTGGACATGGCTGAGCGACTAATACTTTCACTTCAAATTTCACTGCTATCAGAGAATAGTTTTAGAGCATGTGAGGGAAACTGGATCCAACCTAATAGTTGAAATAATGCTTCTAGGGAAAAAAAAATTATTTGGCATTCTAGAGGTATTTCAGCAAACCAAATAGTTAGCAACCAACATCTATCTAGAAGACATCAAATCTGGCTTTCCTCTGCATGTGTTTATCCTAAGGATACAGCTTTTATTCTCTAACACACAACTTTGGTGAAAAAACAAACCTATCATTGCAAGTTCAGTAGTATATATCAAGAATCTTTCTAGATTTAGTTCCCTCCTATTACAGAAAGTCATTCAGTCGTGTCTGACTCTTTGCAAGCCCATGGACTATAGCCTGTCAGTCTCCTCTGTCCATGTAATTCTCCAGGCCAGAATACTGGAGTGGGTAGACTTTCCCTTCTCCAGGGGATCTTCCCAACCCAGGGATTAAACACAGGTCTCCTGCATCGCAGGCGGATTCTTTATCATTATGGAAAAACAAAACTGGATTATTTAACATTTTTAATGCACTGCAAGTTCTGTATAAAAATATTTACTCTGTTAAAATAAATGGTTATTCTAAATGTTGGAATTTTATAGTTCATTGATTATAGATGTCTGTACTCCTACTATCACAGCCTCTACTATTGTATAAACATCACTTTTCTTAACTTCTACACTGGAATCTCAAAAATTACCAAGGGAAAAAAATAGCTAAAATTTCATAGTCTATTCTGAAAAAAAAAGAAGTGAAAAAAGTAGGACAGTGTAATAGTAAATTATGATTGTAAACCATTTACACTGTAAACTGTTTTAAAATATAAGCTTTTTGAGGGTAGGAATATGTCCTTTAAATGACAGTATATACTTGTATTTACATGAAACAAAAAGAATAGTAATTGTAATATATTGCTTTCTTTATATATATGAAATATTAGTAGTTCCATGTTTCTATCTGCTTATTTATTATGAATTTTGGTTTTAGAACCAATATATCTCTGCATCAAATAAGCACAGATGACACTTCGGTCTGTTTCCCATCACCATGGGCCTTATGATGGCTTTCTGCATGCCACATAACAGTCTCTCTGACATTCAGGCTTGGATGTCATCCAACTTTTTAAAGCCAAATATAGACGAGGCTAAATTATTACTCATAGGATCTCCTCAACATCAATCTTTATATTTCTTTTTAGTTCTTGCCTCTGACATCTAGAATATCCTCCTCAATGTCTCAGAGCTCATAACACTGAACTGATTTTAGATTCTAAGCTTTGTTTTTGATGTCCATATTAATCAGGTGGCAAAGTCATCTTATTATCATCCTAGAAGCCTTTCTAGGATATATCTTACTGAGTCTCTCAGGGACTGAAAAACCCTTGGATTTGCCTCTGTTATTTCTTGTTAGGATTACTACAATTCATTATATTCTAGCCTACCTGTCACCTCTACTCTTAGCTACTTACCACTAGTGCAGACTCTAGTAATGTGTAAAGGCCTACAAAACCTAGAATATCTAATCATATTACTTCAGCAAAGAGAAATTTCTGCTTGCCTCTAAGAAAGCTGTGGGTTGTGTTTAAGCCTTTATTACATACAACAATGACAGCTCTCTGAACTATAGTTAAGTAACTTGTTTTTCACTAATTGCTATTTTTCTTTAGAAAGAAAGCCAAGCACTGAAAAGCATTTATTTCCAACAGCATGTTTACCTCACAGAAAGCATACGAGTTATGATCCTGAAAGGGTGAATAATTAACATATCAAAACTGATTTTCATTTTTTGTGAACTTTGGAGGAGAGTTTATTATATAAAATAATCTTGATAAAAATCACATATTATTTTGTAATGCAAATAATCAGTCTTATGTTTACTTGTATTGTAAACTTGAATGTTAGTAGCAATCCGATAGGTTTAATAAGGCAAGGAATACTTGCATTGAAGTTGTAAAAAGAATAACCAACTCTATTTCAGTCTGGATTCTGACTGTGAATAAGTTCTTCAGGAAAGCTAGCAATGCAAGAGCAGGTTTATAGTCAGTCACAGAAACTGACCAAAATGAACAATAAAATACACCTGCCTTCTATTTCAGTTGTGATTAATTTGTATATTTTCACTTCTTTATTCTTGGGCATGTATGGATGTGAGAGTTGGACTGTGAAGAAGGCTGAGCTCCGAACAATTGATGCTTTTGAACTGTGGTGTTGGAGAAGACTCTTGAGAGTCCCTTGGACTGCAAGGACATCCAACCAGTCCATTCTGAAGGAGATCAGCCCTGGGATTTCTTTAGAAGGAATGATGCTAAAGCTGAAACTCCAGTACTTTAGCCACCTCATGAGAAGAGTTGACTCATTGGAAAAGACTCTGATGCTGGGAGGGATTGAGGGCAGGAGGAGAAGGGGACAACAGAGGATGAGATGACTGGATGGCATCACTGACTCAATGGACATGAGTCTGAGTGAACTCCGGGAGATAGTGATGGACAGGGAGGCCAGGCGTGCTGTGATTCATGAGGTCGCAAAGAGTCGGACACGACTGAGCGACTGATCTGATCTGATCTGATTCTGGGGCATGTTTCATTTTCCTTCATCTATGTTATGCTATTTCAGTGTAAAAAGAATATCATCAGAAGTATCCTTCTAATGAGACCGAAGAATTTTCTTTGCTTATCTTCTATGTCAAACTGACTTGTGAGGTTCTTGAACATGGCACGATGAATCTTTCACCACATTGAATCCATAAAAGGTGTAAACAATGAGAAAGCAAAAGACATGCTACACTCTCTGTATGCATACTCCTTACCTGTTCTCTATGTCTATCGGCCCTATTGAAGGTATTTTCATAGTAGACTTCCAATTTTATATTAATATAAAAATAACATTACACAAAATTGTAACTGGTCTGTCAAAAACATTTGTCAGATAAATAAACCTCAAAAAAATGGCAATATCTCCTAGGATTTTTACTTTCCTCCTAGAATACTAAAGGATGGCAAAAAGCAAGTATATATCCTTACTAATATTCATGACAAATGGTGGGTAGTGAGGGACAATGTGGAGATAAGAAGAATTTAGAAACTAAAATTGTCCTTGAGATGAAAGATATTGAGCTCCTTTTGAAAATCAATGATAGCATATTATCTAAAAATACTGTTATTCACGTTTTGGAGTTGACTAAGTATCAGGTAGGCAGCAGATTTTGGAAGACCAGTCCCTTAATAAAACCGAATTTTATCAAGTTTAGTTCAGTTCAGTCGCTCAGTTGTGTCCAACTCTTTGCAACCACATGAATCACAGCACGCCAGGACTTCCTGTCCATCACCAACCCCCAGAGTCCACTCAAACCCATGTCCATCGAGTCAATGATGCCATCCAACCATCTCATCCTCTGTGTCCCCTTCTCATCCTGCCCTCAATCTTTCCCAACATCAGGGTCTTTTCCAGTGAGTCAGCTCTTAACATCAGGTGGCCGAAGTATTGGAGTCTCAGCTTAAACATCAGTCCTTCCAATGAATATTCAGGACTGACTTCCTTTCGGATGGACTGGTTGGATCTCCTTGCAGTCCAAGGGACTCACAAGAGTCTTCTCCAACACCACAGTTCAAAAGCATCAATTCTTCGGTGTTCAGCTTTCTTTATAGTCCAACTCTCACATCCATACATGACCACTGAAAAAACCATAGCCTTGACTAGACAGACCTTTGTTGGCAAAGTAATGCCTTTGCTTTTTAATATGCTGTCTAGGTTGGTCATAACTTTCCTTCCAAGGAGCAAGCTTAATTTCATGGCTGCAATCACCATCTGCAGTGATTTTGGAGCCCAGAAAAATAAAGTCAGCCACTATTTCCACTGTTCCCTCATCTGTTTGCCATGAAGTGATGAGACCGGAGGCCATGATGTTAGTTTTCTGAATATTGAGATTTAAGCCAACTTTTTCATTCTTCTCTTTCACTTTCATCAAGAGGCTCTTTAGTTCTTCACTTTCTGCCATAAAGGTGGGGTCATCTCCATATCTCAGGTTATTGATATTTCTTTTGGCAATCTTGATTCCAGCTTGTGCTTCCTCCAGCCCAGCGTTTCTCATGATGCACTCTGCATATAAGTTAAATAAGCAGGGTGACAAGATACAAGGTACAATATATAAGACAGTTTTATCAAGATAAAGGTAAAAGTCCTCTGTATGATTAATAATCAGCAGTGTCTTAAAGTTGGAGAAGGAAATGGCAACCCACTCCAGTGTTCTTGCCTGGAGAATCCCAGGGACGGGGGAGCCTGGTGGGCTGCCGTCTATGGGGTCACATGGAGTCGGACACGACTGAAGAGACTTAGCAGCAGCAGCAGCAGTGTCTTAAAGTAATGGAAATGTTATCCTTTGTAGCCTTAAATACAGGATCATCTTCTCTTTTTATGAATAGCTTCCTTCTTCAGTTACTTCCTTTTCCATATCCAGAAAAGTAATAGTTGCAACAGTAAAATCATAGGAAGCAACTTCCTTTATCAGGTATTCAGACTAATCTCAGGGTCCTCCAGTATGTGTCAGCAAGGACAACATACTGATCACTAAGATAGAAGAGGCAGAGGAAATGAAGTTAAATGAGGAGAGGCTTCAGGAAAAAAGGAGAGGCCAAATGTTGCTCTATGCTAAAGAAAGGAAGAGGTAAGAACTGTCCATTAGACTTGGCTAGTGGATCATGGAGGTCCCTGATATCACCAGAGCAGTTACAGTGTCATGGTAGCAATGGAAATCAGAAGTGGGGGTGGTGGTAGATAATGAATTGTGGATGAGAAAGTGGAGGTGGCAGACTGAGTTTGTTCCTCACATTTTAGCTCTAATATTTCAGAGAAGATACATGTAAATGAAACTACATACTAAAGAGAAAGGCCACATTACTTTAAAATATTAAATAATGACATAAATTAGAGGGTACCTATTTTACACATCTACGCTACCCAGTCCTGCATAGTACTCTAGGTTGATTTTTAAGGATAAAAAAACTGCAAGAGTGCAAAAAGAAAAATTTATTTGATGTATTTTTCAGATATTAGTAGTTCTTCATTCTGCTGACAGTTTATGAATGAATAAACAAATAAAAAGTGCCTATAACTATTTATGTGAAAAATATTTGCAAAAGAAAGAAGAAAATATAGTGTCATATTTATGATGAAAAATACATTGCCCGATAATATGAAATTTTAGATGATAAGCACTGGGCACTTGGAGAAATAAAAATATGCACTCCATATTTTAAGAAGATGAAAGAAAAGAAAACAGAGAAAGCTAAGGAAACATTTTAAGGTGAGAAATGTCATAAAAATGTTAAAATTATTAGAAATAGTCAAATGAAGAATCAACCAAGTTGAAAAGTGAACCTAAGGTGTGGAGAATAAGCTTGAGAAAATCACAAGCAAATATAAGCTGTCAAATCAATCACAAAGGAAAGTATACCATTACAATTAAATCCAACAAATACTGAATTTGGATTTCAGAAGAAAAGGATGAAGTAGAAAATATGTTCAACTGCATAACACGTGCAAGGCTGTTTGTAAGTATGGAGTCTTCTAATTATGCAACAAAAATGCTTTGACCTAAGGTTCTTTCCACAAATTTGCTTGCAGCTTCAGGTGAAAACAGAATACTAAAATGTGGCTGGATACACTTAGGTAGCAAAAACTGGCTATAGTTTTATAGCTCCAGAAAGGGTATTTGAAAGGCAAGTGATTTCTCCCTCTTAAGTTTTTGTTTTTGTTTTTTAATGGAAAGTTAGAATTAACCAGAATGTAAAATTTAAATATAATTAATCCAGTGTCTACTTTGTCCTATTCTGTCTTTATTGTTGGATTATTACTTACTATTGCTAATATCTGAATCTAAGATGATGTGATGTAAGTGCTAACAGCTTTTAGTTATTGATGTTATGGAGGAAGTAAATAGTAGACCCGTGCATTTGGATAGCAACTGAAGGGGCAACCACATTCAACCTTCAAAGAAGTACTGCAATTGTCTTTCACCAGTAATAATGGCTGATAGAGGGGGAAAAAAAAAGCAAAAACAAATATAGTAACACAAATTTCTCCTCTTTTTAAAAGGCAAATAATGCTAATAAATCATAAAAGTCTGTTTTAATTGAAAAATATGAAAAAATATGAATCATCAAAACTGAAAAAAAGCTAAACCAATATGGAAGGAAAACATTAAGAAAATTGTCAACCATATTTCAGAAATTTTTTGGCAAATATTGTTATAACTCTTCTGAATCTAAAAGAGAAAACTTTCTAGTTACTTGTGAAGTATATATGTTTGTAATACTAAAGCCTTATAAAAATAATGAATGATATGGAAATCTATTTTTCAAATTATAGTCTAATTTCTTAAATAATATCATATAAAATCAAATTATATATTGAGATAGAATTCAAAATAAATTAAACAATCATTCCAGTAATTCAAGGACTATTCATCATTCCTCAATAGATCAGATTGTAAGACTATATGATCATCTCAAGAGGTCTAAAAAGGACTACCTAAATTTTAAGATCCATATCAGACCTTTTTAAAACCTGAATGTTATTTCAAAAGCTGAATCCATCATAACCATGAATGAAAAAAAATACCGCCATATTTTTTACACAAAGCTATAAAAACAACTGGAGAAGGCAATGGCATCCCACTCCAGTACTCTTGCCTGGAAAATCCCATGGACGGAGGATAAAAACAACTCACAAATGAACATGAAAGCAACAACAGAAAGCATAAGTACTGAAAATAAGGCCAAATGATTATTATTAACAAGAGTTTTGTTATCTAAAAAAAACTAAGAAAGGAAAAAATAAGTCCTACACGATGATAAATTAATATTTCAAAAGACAATGACTTTCTTATACATCAGTAAATGTTAATTATAAAATGTACTGTGAAAATAATTATCCTCATTGGACAAAAACATATACAAATATTAAATTCTTCAAGTAAATTTAATAAGAAATGTATAAAAATATGTAGAGAAATAACATATTTAGCTTAAAAAATTATGGATCAGATCAGATCAGATCAGTCGCTCAGTCGTGTCTGACTCTTTGTGACCCCATGAATCGCAGCATGCCAGGCCTCCCTGTCCATCACTATCTCCCGGAGTTCACTCAGACTCATGTCCATTGAGTCAGTGATGCCATCCAACCATCTCATCCTCTGTCGTCCCCTTCTCCTCCTGCCCTCAATCCCTCCCAGCATCAGAGTCTTATCCAATGAGTCATCTCTTCGCATGAGGTGGCCAAAGGACTGGAGTTTCAGCTTCAGCATCATTCCTTCCAAAGAAATCCCAGGGCTGATCTCCTTCAGAATGGACTGGTTGCATCTCCTTGCAGTCCAAGGGACTCTCAAGAGTCTTCTCCAACACCACGGTTCAAAAGCATCAATTCTTCAGCACTCAGCCTTCTTCACAGTCCACCTCTCACATCCATACATGACCACAGGAAAAACCATAGCCTTGACTAGACGAACCTTTGTTGGCAAAGTACGTCTCTGCTTTTGAATATGCTATCTAGGTTGGTCATAACTTTCCTTCCACGGAGTAAGCATCTTTTAATTTCATGGCTGCAGTCACCATCTGTAGTGATTTTGGAGCCCAGAAAAATAAAGTCTGACACTGTTTCCACTGTTTCCCCATCTATTTCCCATGAAATGGTGGGACCGGATGCCATGATCTTCATTTTCTGAATGTTGAGCTTTAAGCCAACTTTTTCACTCTCCACTTTCACTTTCATCAAGAGGCTTTTGAGTTCCTCTTCACTTTCTGCCATAAGGGTGGTGGTCCTCTGCATATCTGAGGTTATTTATATTTCTCCCGGCAATCTTATGGATAGAGATATACAAAGTTCTGTTTTAAAGAGGCAGTAATATAAACTTTCCAAATTGGAAATTCCAATTAAAATTTCAATAGATTTTTTGGAAGGAAACTTGAAAAAAAAGTGTTTCTAAAGAAACTAGATAAGTAAAGACTGAAAAAAAATGATTTTACATATTGTGAATTAAAATATACTTTGGCCCTCTGTACCTGCAGGTTCCAACTGCTGATCAAAATAGTTGAATAAACAAATTCCAGCAAGTTTCAAAAAGCAAAACTTGAATTTGCCATACACTGGCAACTATTTACAAAGGATTTACATGGTATTTACAACTATTTACATAGCATTTACATTGTATTAGGGTATTATAAGTAATCCAGAGATGATTTACAGTATAAGGGGAGATATGTGTAAGCTATATGCAAATACTATATAATGTTATATAAAGGAGTGAGCATCTGCAAATTTTGGCATCCAGGGAGGTCCTAGAACCAATTCTTCACAGATACTCAAGGAACACTTACATAAAAATAATAATTTAATATGGTGATATTTATGAAAAAATAATGCAATAAAATATAAAATAAAATTTAATCAAATATAACTAGAAGAACCCTTTTTATAAGAAATGTGACACAAAGTTATAGAAAATTGATATTTCTAGAAATTAGACTATAATTTAGGGAAAACTATAAATCAATTTCCTTTTAGCAAGTTGAATATAGGCTTTAATATAGTATTTCAGCCATAAAATTTATTCCACTTTTAGAAATGTATTTGAAGAATCAAAATATATTATCTAAGTTAAATATATATTTATTTTTATATTAATGGAAATGGAAATAAAAAGAAATGTAAGAAAATGGAATTAAAATACATGTATTGATTAAAATACATTCCTGTACACCAAATATTAGATAGCAGTTAATGAGATCTTGTAGAACAATATTTATACAGTGTACACTGAATGAAAAAGGCAGGTTAAAAAAGAAGACATGATTTCTTTTTCTAGCTGGAGTGCTTGAATGATGTTCTTTATTTGTTCTAATAATACATTCGATTTTGTATAATTAGCAACTATTTTTGAAGAAGAAATAATTATATACTTTTATTTTTAAAAAAGACAAGCATTCTAACCAGGGTTAACCATTCATATGTGATCCTGGGCAAATCAATTAACCTCACAGAATCTCCATTTCTTCAGCTAATAATTTTTTAAAATGACTGTCTTTCTTATGTGTTATATGTAATAATATATGTGTAATATATATTGTGTTTTGTGGATATGAGCAGATTCTTACTAGTTATCTATTATATAGATAGTAGTTTGTATATGTCAGTCCCAATCTCCCAATTTGTCCCTCCACCCCCAGTCCCCTGGAAACCATAAATTGTTTTTTTTATATCTGTGATTCTATTTCTGTCTGTAAATAAGTTCATCTGTACCACGTTTTTAGATTCCACATATAAGCTATGATATCATATTGTATTTGTCCTTCTCTGTCTGACTTACTTCATGTCAGTATGACAATCTCTAGATCAATTCATGTTGTTGCAAATGGCATTATTTTGTCCTTTTTTATGGCTGGGTAATAGTCCATTGTATATATGTACCACATCTTCTTTATCCGTTACTCTGCTGATGTATATTTGGCGAGCTTCCATGTCTTGGCTATTGTTAATAGTGCTACAGTCAACTCTGGGGTGCATGTATCATTTTGAATTACAGTTTTCTCTGGACTTATGTCCAGAACTGGGATTGCAGGATGATATGGTAGTTTTATTTTTAGTTTTTTAAGGAACATCCATATTGTCCTCCATAGTGGCTATAACAATTTATATAACTTGTCCCACCAACAGTGTAAGAGAGTTCCCTTTTCTCCACACCCACTTCAACACTTCTTGTTTGTATATGTCTTGATGATGGTCATTATCAAAGTGATGATTTCTTCAATAAGAAATTTCTACAGTGAGATGACACCTCACTGCAGTTTTGATTTGTCTTACTCTAAAATTTAGTGATGTTGTGCATCTTTTCATGTTTTTTAGCCATCTGTATGTCTTCTTTGGAGTAATGTTTACTTACATCTTCCACCCATTTTTTTGATTTGTTTGTTTGTTTGTTTTTATATTGAGTTGAATGAGCTGTTTGTATATTTTGGAGAATAATCTCTTGCCAGTCACTTCATTTTCAAATGTTGGTATTTTCTCCCATTCTGTGGGTTGTCTTTTTGTTTTGTTTATGGTTTCTTTTGCTATGAAAATCTTTTATGTTTAATTAGGTTCCCTTTGTTTATCTTTGTTTTTATTTTGATTACTTTAGGAGGTGGATCAAAAAAGATATTGCTTTGATTTAAGTCAGAGTCGTGACATTTGTGACACCACAGATGAACCTTGAGGGCATTATGCTAAGTAAAATTAACCACAGAAAGAAAGACAGATGCTATATGGTCTCACTTAAATGTGGAATCCAAGACAAATAAAACAAAAATAGACAAGCAAGCAGATAAAAATCTAAACTTACAGAAAAAGGGATCAGATTTGTGGTCATTGGAGGCAGGGTGGAAAGGGTTGGGGAATTGGATAAAGGTGGTCAAAATGTACAAACTTCTGGTTATAAGATAAAAAATACTGGAGATGTAATGTACAACATGATGACTATGGTTACATTACTGTATAGTATATTTGAAATTTCTTAGAATAAATACAAAGAGTTCTCATCTTAAGGAAAAACTATCATTTTCCCCTATATATATGATATGATGGATGTTAGCTAAACTTGTTTTAGTAATAATTGCACAATATATTACACATAATTACACATAATTCATTATACTCTATGCCTTAACTCATACAGTGTTGTTCGTCAAATATATCTCAAAAAAACTAAGGAAAATGTTTTCCAAATGTATGAAAACTGATCAGACACAATAAGAAAATAAATTAAAAAATATGAGGTTTTGAAATTCGAGTGTTAGTTTGGCAAAATTAAAATGTAGAAAATCCATCAATAATTAAAGTGAGCAAAATTATGGTATATGAACATGATTAATTTCATGTGTACCGCAAATAGAATGAACTAGAACTAGAGTTTGACTTCAAGTGATTTCAAATTTCTAGGTGTGCTAAAGTGAGACAAGCAAGATGCCAGTAAGGGTGCTTCCATGCATGCGTGCTAAGTTGCTTCAGTTGCGTGCAACTCTGTGTGACCCCATGGACTGTAACCCACCAGGCTTCTCTGTCCACAGGGATTCTCAGGCAAGAATACTGGAGTGAGCTGGCCATTAAGGGTAGAGCATGTTAATTATTTTGTAAAAAAAATCCCTATAAATTAGATAAATAGATCAATATAGTTGTGTTTATGTATAGAGTATACATGTGTATATGTATGTGCATATTTATGTGTTTAATATGTATATACAGGTATAAGTATGTGCATTTTGTATGATTCTATATATATTTACATGTCTATCTATTATAGCTGATACTATTTTATCATGTAATTTGTTTGTGAGGTTGGTGTGGAAATGTGGAAAAACTGAAAGAAGAAAACACAGGCTAGAAGAGCTAAAAAAAAACCTGAATCTTTAAAAGTAGCAGTGAACAACCATATTTATATAAAACTGTAAATATATATGAGTATAACATGAATTTCAGTTACTAAAAAAGTTTGCTGAATATGTGATGTTCAGAACATTTTTGAAAGAAGCAAGTTACTGATTAATGCCATTAATATGGTTCTATTTGATGATAATAATGAAGAAACACATTTCACATATATGTTTGCATGAGCAAACAGAGCACTACACCAGCCTACTGACACCACTTCCCTTGGGGGAGGAGTTTGGGTAGATACACTGGGAAGAGATCAGGTGGGTATTTTATCACACTTAGTACAAAGACAATATAGTAAATATCTTAAAGCATATGTTAAAAATTATCTTAATCCCATCTGGCAAGATATATTGAAAGCCTTAAAAATCCTCATTTCTCTTGATACAGTATTTCTCTATTAAGAATTTTTCTTGAGAAGTATAGATGCTTTCCGGGATTTATGTACAAGAATGTTAATTGTAAAATTATTTATAAGAGCACAAATTTGAGCTAATGTTCCATCATCAAGGAGCTAGCTAGATTAAATAAAACTTTAATTACACATACAAGTGTAAGTCTTATTCATACATACAATATATAAATATACACATATATTTCTATGAAAATATTTAAAATCATGTAGACACATTTTGGGAAAAGTCAATGGCACCCCACTCCAGTACTCTTGCCTGGAAAATCCCATGGATGGAGGAGCCTGGTGCGCTGCAGTCCATGGGGTTGCTAGGAGTCGGACACGACCGAGCGACTTCACTTTAACTTTTCACTTTCATGCATTGGAGAAGGAAATGGCAACCCACTCCAGTGTTCTTGCCTGGAGAATCCCAAGGACGGGGGAGCCTGTGGGCTGCCGTCTCTGTGGTCGCAGAGTCGGACACGACTGACACGACTTAGCAGCAGCAGCAGCAGACACATTTTAGAGAGAATATGAAATCCTTCTACATGCTACAAATGTATTACCAGTTTGCCATTGCTTTGGATTCTTTTGTGACACATTTACTATACTTTAACCAATATGAAAAGATAGTAGAATTAACACCACCAAATTAATAACAGTGAGCCAGTTGGTATATTTTCCATGATTTTAGTTTCAGATTAATGTTTACATGGGGCTTCCCTGGTGGCTCAGATGGTAAAGAATCCACCTGCATTGCGGAAGACCTGGGTTCCATCCCTGGGTTGGGAAGATCCCCGGGAGAAGGGAATGCAACCCACTCCAGTATCCCGGCCTGGAGAATCCCATGGACGGAGGAGCCTAGCAGACTACAGTCCATGGGGTCGCAGAGTTGGACACGACTGAGAGACTAAGCACAGATGTATACACACATACCCTGTGTGAGTGCTCAGTTGTTCAGTCATGTTTGACTCTGTGACTCCATGGACTGTAGCCTGCCAGGCTCCTCTGTCTATGGAATTATCAAGGAAAGAATAATTGGAATGGGTTGATATTTCCTATTCCAGGGGATCTTCTTGACCCAGGGATCGAACCTGCATCTTCTGCATTGGCAAATAGATTCTCTATCACTGAGCCACCTAGGAAGCCCCTAATATACCTTATATATCCTCAATCATTAAAATATGTTACATTTATGAAAAAGAAATAAATTATTGAAAATAATTGTTATTTTGTGTAATATCATGTATTTATTTAAAGAGTTTGCAAAGAAAAACTCTACATTGAGTATAAGAGCATATAGGTAAGCATAAAAAATATACTGTTCAGGAAATCACGCTTCTTAGAATACTGCGACATGGGATAAGAGATTATATTTATTATTTTTAGATAGAAAGTGGAAATGGGAATTGTTAATGATTCCCTGTGTCCTGAATGTATACTTAAAATTTATTAATTGATATTTTCTTTTCTTGATGTATCACTAAGGCATATTACATACAAATGTTAGTGTATATATATTTTCAGAAACTATAGGTTGTTAAAAAGTCAATTATTATTAAACATTTCAATATTGATTTTCTCCAATTTAATTAAACTTCAATGGATAGGTTTTCTTTAATTTATTGTGCTTTTTTACTTTTAGCTGTCTAAAATGCTCAATTTCTTTATAAAATATGTTGGAAAAGGAGGCATTGGTTTGGTTTCATTTGGTTTGGTTGCTCTTTAATACAAGTAGTTTGAAAATAATTCTGAAATGAAACTTTCACTGTGGTCAAGTTATCCCTATGATCTTTCCATAGCACCAACCATGAAAAGAAAAATCCATTGCTATTTTAACAATCATATTTAAGAGTAAAAAGACCTTTCCAAAAGGTGAGAGATTGCCTTTGGTACTGTTAGTTAAATGTCATATTTTCCTCAGGAACTTGGAGTCACCTTTATTAATATAGTTGACTATAGTGGCATCTGATACCTCATTCTGAATTTAGAAAACTACTAAGTTTTTTGTATTTCTTATATACATAATCCAGCTTCCATATCAAACTTGGAAGCTGCTGCAATGTTTGCCCTTGATTCAATTAATTTCACACTTAAAGACTAATTATACTAGAATTCTTGTGGTTAGAAGAGACAGAAACTCAACTCTAAACAGTTTAACATAAAAACAGAATTTTATAAAGTTATGAGATGTTTCACTGAACCTAAAGATAACAATGGGGCAAGGCCTGAGGAAAAAGTGGAATGAACAATTTTCTTTTCTGTGTCTCTCTGCGGTTCTGGTTTGTTTTTCTTTCTTTCATTGCTTCTGAACCTTCTGTGGTCCACAAGCCAGGACATATGGTCATATAACTGTTCCTAACAGTTCAAGCCCCCCCTCCTAGAGCATGACACTCTTGGCCTAAAGTCCTAAACCTACTAGATAGGGATCAGTGTCCCTACCTGGCAAGCTACCCCCAACAAACCAGTCAACTGAAGTCGCCTGGTTATAAGGTTGATTCTATGCTACAATATGGATGGCAGTACTGAGGAAGACACAGACTTAGAAAAAGTGGGAGGTTGGTGGTCCAATAAAGTAACATATATCCATTGTACTAGTGTCTTATCTAGATTATTCTCTACAGAGACATATCTCATTTTATTGCACTTTTAAAATATTGCGTTTTTTACAACTTGAAAGTTTTTGTCAACCTCCTTGCATCAAGTAAGTCTTTTGTGTGTGTGTATCCATGCACGTGTGCCTGCACTGATATTGTAGCCCACCAGGCTCCTCTGTGCATGGGATTCTCCAGGCAAGAATACTGGGAAGGTTTGCCATGTTCTCTTCCAGGGGATCTTCCTGACCCAGGGATCAAATCTAGGTTGTCTGCATTGCAGCCAGATTCTTTACTGGCTGAGCCACCAGGGAAGCTTCCCATTACAAATTGAAGGTCTGTGTCAATCTTGCATCAAGCAAGTCTATTGGCGTCATTTTTCCAGGAGCATTGGCTTCACTGTCTGTCTCTATGTCATATTTTGGTGATTCCAGCAATACTTCAATTTTTCTCATTATTATTAAGTTTGTTATGGTGACCTGTGATCAGTGATATTTGACATTATTATTTTAATTATTTGGGGGGCACCGTGAACCCCACCCACATAAGATGACAAAAAATAACTACTGTGTATGTTCTGACTGCGCCACCAAGTGGCTGCTCCCTGTGTCCCTCCCTTTCCTTGGGCATCCCTATTCCCTGAAACAAGAGAATATATATAGACAGTAGGCCAATTAATCACCCTACAGTGACTTCTAGGTATTCAGGTGAAAGGAACTGTCACACATCTTTCACTTTAAAAACAAAAGCTAAAAGTGATTCAGCTTAGTGAAGAAAGTATATCAAAAGCTAGGAAAGGCTTAGATCTAGGCCTCTTGCACCAGTTAGCCAAGTTGTGAATACAAAGGAAAGGTTCTTAAAGGAAATTAGAAGTGCTACTCCAATGAACACAAACAATAAAGTGAAAAGGCCTTATTGCTGACATGGAGAACGTTTTAATGGTCTCGTTAGAAGATCAGACTAACCACAACATTCCTCTAAGCCAATGCCAAATCCAGAGCAAAGCCCTAACTCTCTTCAGTTCTGTTAGGGCTGAAGAGGTGAGAAAGCTGCAGAAGGAAAGTTTGAAGCCAGCAGAGGTTGGTTCACGAGGTTTAAGGAAAGAAGAAACTTCTATAAGACAAAAAGTGCAAGTGCTGATATAGAAACTGCAACAAGTTATTCAAAAGATCTAGCCAACATAATTCATAAAGTTGACTGCACTAAATAAGAGATTTTCAATATAAATGAACCAGCCTTATATTGGAAGAAAATACCATCAAGGACATTCATAGCTGGAGAAAACTCAATGCCTATCTTCAAAATTTTAAAGAACAGGTTTGACTCTTTTGTTAGGGGTTATTGCAGCTCATGACTCAAAGTTGAAGCCAATACTCATCTACCATTCCAAAAATCCTAGGGCCCTTATGAATTATGCTATGTCTACTCTGCCTATGCTCTACAGATAGAACAACAGAGCCTAGATAACAACATATCTATCTACAGTATAGCTTAGAGTATTTTAAGCCCACTGTTGAGACATACTGCTCAGAAATAAAGATTCATTTCAAAATACACTATTGACAATGCATCTGGTCACCCAAGAACTCTGATGGAGATATACAATGATATTGGCTTTGTTTTTATGCCTGCTAATACATCTATTCTGAAGCCAATAGATCAAAGAGTCATTTTGACTTTTAAGTCATTATTTAAGAAATGCATTTCATAAGGCTGTAGTTGCTATAAATAATGATTTCTCTAATGGATTTAGGAAAAATAAATTGAAACTTTTTGGAAAATATTGAATTAAGAACATTTATGATTCATGAAAAAAGGTCAAAACATAGACATTAAGAGGAATTTGGATTCCTCCAACCTCATGAATGACTATGAGGAATTCAAGATGTTCTCAGTTGTGGTGAAAATAGCAAGAGAACTAGAATTAGAAATGGAGCTTGACGATGTGAATGAATTGCTGCAGTCTTATGATCAAACTTGAATAGATGAGGAGTTGCTTCTTATGGAAGTCAAAGGTGGTTTCTCAAGATGAAACCTTCTCCTGGTGAAGATGCTATGATGATTTTTGAAATGACAACAAAGGATTTAAATTTAATTGATAAAGCAGCAGCAGAGTTTGAAAGGATTGACTCCAGTCTTGAAAGAAATCCTAATGGGTAAATAGAATTGAATGCTGCAAAGAAGTCATTTGTGAAAGGAAGTGTTAATTGATGCAGGAAACTTCATTGTTGTCTTATTATAAGAAATTGTCATAGCGCCTCCGGTCTTCAGCAATCACCACCCTTATGAGTGAGTATCCATCAACATTGAGGCAGGGCTTTCCACCAGCAAAAGGATAACAACTCACTGAAGACTCAGATGATGGTTAGCATTTTTTAGCAGTAAACCATTTTTAAATTAAGTATGTAAATTGCTTTTAGATATGTCTATTAATATCACACACTTAATAGACAACAATGTAGTATAAATATAACTTTTAGATGCACTGGGAAACCAAAAAAAATGTGTGAATTGCTTTATTTTTATATTTACTTTATTGCAGTGGTCTGGAACTGAACCCACAAAATTTCTGAAATATGCCTCTGTCATATTGGTTTCTCTTTAAACTGCAGAAATTCACTTTGAATCAGATACATAGAATACTTTGATTCATTAATCTCAAGAGAAGCTGGTTTTAATTTCAATAAAAATATTAATTCTATCCACTTCCTTTATTCTTTCTCCAGTGCTAATTATGCCTGTCCATGCCTCATTCAATCTCTCCTCCTTGCTAGTCGATCCTGGTATATGGTACAAAGACAAATCATTAACACAAGTGACATTGTTATCTGAACTCTCTCTTAAGCCCTAAAATACCCTCAGTTCCTTATCATCAAAATCTTTGGCTAAGTCACTATGTGGTAGAGCTAAGCCAACAGAGTTCGGCCTATATGTACTCATACTCACCAAACACATAATTAAACTTACTGCATTACTAATGCATCTGTTACAGAAGTGAAGGTGATTTTGAGTCTTATATCCACCCACATTTCTAATTCACAAAATGACAACTCTAGTGTGTCATTGATTAGAAGGATATGATCAAGAAGAAATAGATTTTGGAACTCACTACCACCTATTGCCATATCCACATACCCTAGGACATCAGTATGTTATTTACAAGTTTATTTATTTCATAGGCCCACAGTTACAGATTTCTATTCCAGTTCTTCTGTGTGATGTAATCTTGGCCAAATTATTTAATCTTTCTAAACCGATAATCTTATCTACAAAAAAGAGGTTTGATATATCTAACTCAAAGTGTTATAAGGATTAAATAAGATAATGTGTACAGTGCTACAAGCATAGTTTGTCTTTTTAATAAATATTAGTTTTCATAACACTCATCCCAATAACCCTCTAAGACAGAGGCTCAGGCTGGCCCTGGAATGACAGATACAGCCGGGCTAACTGGTGGGAAGCATAAAGGCTGCCTCCGTGAGATCCTCACCCTGCGCTCTGCCATGAGGTATGTTGGTAGCTCTAAGACTATAAACTGCAGAGATGAGGTTTGAAGGATTCTTTTGAGCTGAGTAGTATATAAATTGTTGATCAGATAATTAAAAGTGATAAAAGACCCTAAGTAAGCCAAATTGATGATATGTTGTAATGGTAGAAGTATAAATGCTTTATTAATTTTTCTGTTTTCCAAACTTTCTTCATGTGATTCTGTTACTCTCAGGATGAAAACTGTCTTTTATTTACACTTGAAATACCTAGGAAAAACAGTAGTTTTAAATACTGTTTATTATAATAGTATTTAAATTAAATATAAATAAAAAGTCTAAGTGCCCATATAAAGAAGATGGATAAAATATGTGTTGGTATATTCATCAAATGAATTATTATGCAAAATTCTGAAAGTGACAATGTGGATTTATATTCATTTAAATAAGATGAAATACTTAAAAACAGATTATGTATCACTGTGAGCCAATAAAAAAGCTATGCATTGATTATGGGAAAGTAAAGAAAAAAATGTTTGCAATATGTATGATTAAATCAAATAAAACCAGTAACAATTTGAAAATTAAAGAAAAATCCAGATGATGAACTTTGGTCTCATGTCTGCCTTAATCTTCCTGCAGCCCTTCTTTTTGGAACCAGTACATACACCATGGCTGCTGCCCTACCTCTCACCTCTTTTTTGCAATTCACCTTGTCTTAAAGACCATGTTTTCAGTTCACTCCCAAACCAGATGGCTTCAGCCGTTGATCTCTGACGCCAAGTGCTCTAGCACTTGGATTTCTGCTTCTACCTGCCTGAAGGTATTTAAGACTTCTCGGCCTTCCTGACTCAGTCCCAGGCATGTCCTACTGGGGGAATGCTGGCCAGAGCCTTCCCCTCCAGGCACACTCAGCACAGTTGGTAGGCTGCACTCTGCTTTTAAAGATTTTCTTAGCATTACTGCCACTTTTTAGTTACATGGTACAAATTCATTGATTTAGTACTTAATTATTTAGATCAACTATATCTCTGTAATAACATTATAACAATTTCTAAAATATTCTTTATTATGTCTTAATTTAAGAAATGCTATTATAATCAGATTAAACTGTGCTTTCCTTTTTTATAAAAAGTGCCTTTTTTCTTATAACATTTGCAGCACATACATTTATGGCATTAAAATCACTGTTTCTTTATTAAGTGATTAATGATTAAATGATATTCTTGAGAATGAATAAATCTTCATTAATAAGCACTGCTGATGATACAATACACATAATATTTTATAACATAATACTTTATAACACTGACAATGACTCTGGTTTCTCGTATTCTGTAAGGGACTTGGTTTTGTTATCAGTGTCCTCTGTGAGTGCAAAATGACAAAGCACACCCTGGTCCTTGCTGCTGCTCTTGAATCTGCTGGGATAAGCCAATTAAAGCTGCCCTTGAAGGACTTGAAGATCCCTGATTTGGAGTTGTATTCTATCTCTTCTCTAATTGCACCTGCCTACAAGGGTGTGACCCTGCTTATTTAACTTATACATGGAGTACATTATGAGAAACACTGGGCTGGAAAAAGCACAAGCTGGAATCAAGATTGCCAGGAGAAATATTAATAACCTCAGATATGCAGATAACACCACCCTTATGGCAGAAAGTGAAGAGGAACTCAAAAGCCTCTTGAAAGTGAAAGAGGAGAGTGAAAAAGTTGGCTTAAAGCTCAACATTCAGAAAACTAAGATCACGGCATCTGGTCCCATTACTTCATGGCAAATAGATGGGGAAACAGGAGAAACAGTGTCAGACTTTATTTTTTTGGGCTCCAAAATCACTGCAGATGGTGATTGCAGCCATGAAATTAAAAGATGCTTACTCCTTGGAAGGAAAGTTATGACCAACCTAGACAGCATATTCAAAAGCAGAGACATTACTTTGCCAACAAAGGTCTGTCTAGTCAAGGCTATGGTTTTTTCAGTGGTCATGTATGGATGTGAGAGTTGGACTGTGAAGAAGGCTGAGCACCGAAGAATTGATGCTTTTGAACTGTGGTGTTGGAGAAGACTCTTGAGAGTCCCTTGGATTGCAAGGATATCCAACCAGTCCATCCTAAAGGAGATCAGTCCTGGATGTTCATTGGAAGGACTGATGCTAAAGCTGAAACTCCAATACTTTGGCCACCTCATGTGAAGAGTTGACTCATTGGAAAAGACCCTGATGCTGGGAGGGATTGGGGGCAGGAGGAGAAGGGGACAACAGAGGATGAGATGGCTGGATGGCATCACCAACTCAATGGACATGAGTATGGGTAAACTCCAGGAGTTGGTGATGGACAGGGAGGCCTGGAGTGCTGCAATTCATGGGGTTGCAGAGTAATTCATGGGGTTGCAGAGTTGGACACAACTGAGCGACTGAACTGAACAAGGGTGTGAGGCTTTAACTAACTCGGCAACACCCTGTATGTCAAGGGAGCCATCATTCTCTATGAAGCTTTAGACAATGCAAAACTATCTTAATACTTGCTTGTGCTTTATCGATATGTTTTCCTCTCAGTAAAGTTTTATTTATCTAGAGGGGAAAAGAAAAATGCATCTCCAGGTATTAAACTGACCTTTCCTTTGGCATAACAAAGGCTGAAATCTAAATTTCAAAAACTGCAAAATCTGATGCTAATTTTCTTTATGAGGAGGAAAATATGACAGGTACAGTCCTTAAAGTTTTATATAATTTATTTTACTAAAATTCCACAATGAACCTTTGGGAAAACATTATTATATCCATTTCACACACAAAAAAAGATGGAATTTGAATCCTAGGATGTTGACTCAAGAATTTATACCCTTTAAAATCACTGTTCTCCCCGTAGTTACATGAACAAATTTGATCTCATCCTTAATATTCTGACGACATATGCTAGGTGCTGAACTTCTTTGCTTTATTTGAATTTGAACTTGTCAAATCAATCAGCAATCTTCAGAGACTCAGTGGATGCTATCATAGCCTAATGGAGGACCAGACTTCATTGGTAAACACGTCCCCTGATCCCCTGCACTATCACCATCATGAGAATGACCATTCTTTGAGCACCTACTTCGTGATAACATTTTATCATGAAATTAGCATACATTGTTTTATTTAATCCTCACAGTATTCCACAAATCTGGACTTGTTAACAACAAATTATGACTTGTATCTGTCAGGATTCTCCAGCAAAACAGAGCCAACAGGATAAAGGGAGAAAGAGATTTTTTAAGGAATTAACTCAGGGGCATGTGAGAGCTAGCAAATCCATAGGGCAAACAGGCAGGTTGGAAACTGAGGCATGATTTTTATGTAACAGTCCTGAGGCAGAATTCCTTCTCCAGGAAACCTCAGGGTTTATTTTTTATTTTTTACATTTAAGGCCTTCAGCTCATTGGATGAGGTTCAGGTCCACATTACCAAGAGTAATTTTCTTGCTTAAAATCAACTGATTAAAAAATAAAAGGTGATTTACAGAAAAAAAAAATGGCATATATGTTTAAAACTAAACAATAAATAAGTACATTATCAACCAATTGTAGGAGTTAATCACATCTAATGGTTGGCCAAACACCTGGACACCATATCCTAACTAAACTGACACATATATAACTAACTATGACACTACTCTTTCTGATACAGTGCCCCGCTTACCTTAATGTATGTGTGTTACTCGCTCAGTTGTGTCCAACTCTGTGAACCCACGTGCCAGGGTCCAGCCCTGGGTGGATCCAGGGAATTCGAAGGGGAGACGGCATCGGCGATCAGGAAACAACAGCTTATTTAAATGTTAATTAAAGATATAAAGAGTTGTTAAATAAGGATAGCTCAGTGAGAAAATTTAGTGGAAAAAAGAGGCTGAATAATTCAGCCAAAAGGTGAGAAAAAGAACGACATGGGGAGACCAAGTTTCGGTGAACAAGGCCCGCACTTTATTTTCCAAAGTAGTTTTTATACCTTAAGTTATGCATAGAGGATAATGGGGGAAGGGGTAGAGTCATGCAGTAAGCCAGGCTTTCTTCCTGCAAACTTATCATACGCAAAAGTTTAGGTGATTTGCATCATCTTCTGGCCCGGAGGCCTGTTAACATTTTAAGACCCTTTCTTTAGAAAACTTATTTTTCTCTAAAGGTGATTAGTCAGGCGCCACCCTCCAAAAGCATTAGATAAAGTTGCATTCCTATAGGACAAAGGTGTGGTGGGCTACAACAAGAAAAAGAATTAACTCAAGGGTCCAAGGTTACAAACATTAAAGCTATTACTTACACTAATTATATTAATCAATACACTGCCAGGGACACAGCAGGTAAGGGATATGGAAACTTAGCAGCAAACATTGGCCCAACAAGTGAAAAACCCTTCACCAATACAATTTCTAATCAATCTTTTAACTGCTCAAAAGAATCTGTATTTAGACAGTTTAGAACATCTCATGCCTCTCACAGTTGGGAGGCTCTGAACAATCACATGTGGCCGGAAAAACCTATTCAGACAGGCTAGAGGACTTCCAAAGGAGTTTATAGGTTAAAACACTGTCACACCCAGGAATTATTAACTGGAGGTATAAGTTAACTCTATTTTCAGAGAGAGGTAGTGGGGGACATAAAATCAGAGGTGTAGGTGAGAACACAAAACAGAAAGTAGGCAGACTCTGGTTTTGGGGGTAGATGCTCAAAAATTTCCAGGGGGACTCCTGAGGCTCGATCCCGCCTTTGCGTATGCCGAGCCTCCTTCCTCATGACCTTTGCCATGGGCGGAGCTTCTGCTCCTGGCACCCATGGACTGTAGCTCACCAGGCTCCTCTGTCCATGGAATTCTCCAGGCAATAATACTGGAGTCAGTTGCCATTTCCTTCTCCAGGGGATCAAACACAGGTCTCCTGCATTGCAGGTGCATTCTTTACCATCTAAGCCACCAGAGAAGCCCCCTGTTTCCTTAATAACATGCTATATGTGAGGCAAAACTCATCAGTTTAATTTTTATGTAAGCCAAGTAGCTTTAGCACCGTACCACCTTCACTCCACCTAAATTACCATCCCTCAAATTCTGCCTCATATCTAAATGTCATCTCTAAAATCGGTTTGTTTCTACCAATCACCACCGGCGTTTGGTCACACAGTTATTTGGATTGCTCTAGCAAATTAACAACAGCCAAAGGGTTCATAGCTTTAACTTGTGTTCCAAGACCAACTTCCTAAACCAAGTATAGGTCTCCTGTAAGCCACATAATCCAAGCAAGCCAAAATCTATTACTTTCACAGAGTTTCATAAAAACCATTTGATGTTTCAACAACAAAACATCATTTGCCCTCAGCAAAATCTTTCATCTACAGTGTTCGGTTCAATCAGCAAAATGTTAAGAGGCATCATTATTTCTCACATTGTGTAAATAAGGAAACAGAAATCAGTAGGCTAAGTAAGCTGTGTAAGCTCAAAGAGCTAGTGTGTGAGATATGGGAGATTTAGAACCCCAATTCATTTACTCAGCATATATCATTTGAATGCCTGTTGTATTTCAGGCTCTTGAATCCAGCAATAGACAAAATGTACAGACCACCTGCTCTCACAAACTTTAAATTCTAAAAAGTATAATTTGCAAATAAATAAGTGGGTAATACTTGGGGTATCATATGTACTTGTGAAGAAAAATAAGGCAGCTAGCAATTAGGATATATGATTTGAGGGTGAGAAATGCAATACAAAAATAAGGTATTCAAAAATAACTCACTAAGAAGGTGGCATTTGATCAAAGCCCAAAAGAAATGAGTGACCAAACTCAGCGGAAAAATAAAGAAAAATGGTGTCTGTCACACACAGGGAAGGTCCTGGCATAGAAGCTGCCTAGAGTGTTTGAGAACTACAGTGGAAGTATTACAGAATGGTGCCAACTTAATTTATGCTAATCTGTCATTACCATCTTTAGATGCCTTTGCTATAGGATTCTGTTTGGCATATCTACATGGAAAGTCAAATATGCTTTACAAAATGAAAGCTATGAAATCCACAATTATTTTATCCCTTAACATATCTATCATATTGATACTTACTTGTCATGATATGAATTCATCCTTCGCTCATTAATGGTGCCACAAATTAACTGAAGTGACTGGCAACTAAGTACATGAAGCATTAATTTAGCTTCTTAACCAAGGAAAAGAGTGATTTTGGTCTCTCTAATTCCTTCTCATTTTAGGGACTAATTTAGGCTTGGCAGTACTTTGTTTAAGATGTATTAAGACTTTTAGGAAATCATTGTTTAAAAAGCCTTAAGAGAAATTACTTTTTATATCCAAATAAAATTGAACAAAACTGTGCATTTAAAAATTATAATATCTGACCATATCTATATTTTTAGGGTTCCTTGTTTTGCAGGTAGGTTTTCAAGACAGATTAATCATTATTAATGGTGTCTATGAAAGAGGATCATTTATATTATCTTATGAGTCTTATGATCATTTATCTAAAATCTGAATCCATTTAATGGTATTTGAGCAATTTCAATATGGTGATGGTACAGATTCCAGTCTAAGTGCCTAGAGTCTAGGCAGTAAGTTTTACTAACAAAATCCGTGGTTATTACTTATAAGACAAACCAGTTACCAAGTAAATTCTTCACCTGCAGTATCATGCCTACTGTTACTTAAGTCATATGGCAATGAATGTTCAGGTCTTTAGCAGTTTGCAGCACATTTCTAATGCATTTCACTTTGATAAGATTTCCTTTAAATCACTTCCAAGAAAATGAGTAAGGTAGATTTCTTCCTTTTCAGTTCAGCCAGATGTTCAAATACACATACGGAAGAACAAGAATTCCAAGGACAAAAAGCCAATCCATTCCATAAACAGACGTATACAAACAGGAACCTCTTACATTGGGATATTTTTTAAAAAAGCTAAATTGTGTTAAAGTACACTTTAAGGTTATTCACATATTTTCCAATAAAAACTACGATGGAGCTGCTTCAAGCACAATAACAATAAATAGCAAAAAGAAACTTTTAAAAATCCTATTCGTCCTGCAGCCTCCTGCCAGAGTCCCACACAATAGCAAATACTTAGGCTGAGAATGGCTCCACTGGAGCAACACTAATACATTTGACACAGCTTCCACCCCGTCATTATGCAGAGGAGCCTGTGCTTATCCCTTTGTAAATTGGAGGCTCTTTTAACCAGGAATCCCAGGATGAAACGGAACCATTTTCCTCACGGCAAAACAAATCCTTCTCCAGTGAATTTTGTTATTGTTTATTGTTACACTGTTTTATCAGCACTAAACTGTATGAAAGCTTCAATTAGTTCTTGATGAATGATCCCATAAAAGCATGTAGTTTCATTTCCCCTGCCACCAGATATTTCACTGAGTGTTATTAAATGAAATATAATTGGGATAAGATTCAGGAAACTCAGAGAAGCTGTAGTGCTCTCAGTTCAGCCTAAAATGGTTAGTCATCAGTGTAGCTGAATCACACTCGACACACTGTACATATAAATTCCCATCGCTTGATCCTGGGGATAATGTAGAGGCACTAGATACAGTTTAATGCACAATCTCTGTCCTTTAGTGAGGATAAAGGCCTATGGTGTGGTGCTGAGTTCAGTGCTGGGTCAAAGAGTTGACATCTCCATAGAGGAGCCAAAGGAATCTGTATGAATCAGATTTCTGCCTGATGGAATATATTCATGTTATATTTTTCATACGATCTACTGTATTGTTCCAGCAGTGGGTGGAAGCCATCCATTTTCTTCTTTCTCCTTGGTACAGAAACCGTAATATTCAGCTAGGCATAGTGATACATCTGCCTCCTTTGTTTGTGACCGTGTTGCTGCCAACAAAATGTAGAAATGGGGTATGAGACTTCTGAGAAATCTCATTAAACGGAGCTGACTCAACTGGGGGCAGACTCTATTTAAAAAAATCTTTCTATCTTTCTTTCTTCTTTTAGCCTTTAACACAGAAGTGAAAACTAGAGCTTTAGCAACTATATGGGATCAGGATGTGACTTTAATATGAACATCATGTAGGAGAGTATTAGTGCAGGAAAACAATCCTGAGGGCCTGAAGACATTCTGGAGCTAGCATCTAAGCCTTGAAGCACAATCCCAGGCCTTCATTAATGTATGACACTCTACTCTTTTGATTGAAACACTGTTATAAGCAACACAACTCAACTATAACTGAGAGAGCTGTAGATCCTTAATATGTTCTTGAATAACTAAACACTACTCTCTATTGGTCATTCTATGAAGCATTTTAATGCATGGTAACATTTCATCTTTAAAACAAACCTATAAATTAGGTACTGATGTGATCTCCACTTTACGGATGAGAAAACTAAATCACAAAGCCATCCAACACATAACTCAGTTGGTGGTGAGGGGCTAAAGGAGAGGAGAGGGACTGGAATTCTGGCACTGAATATTTCTTTCTTTAATGAAATGAATAATATGTTTGTACTTTTATCACTTGTTAAGAGACTGTTCTAATTTCTTGGGAAACAAATGAACCAAAAAAGGCCTCCTGTTCACATGGATCAAATACTCTCAAACAGCCTCAAGAGTTCTTACCTTGAATAGAGGTTTCAAAGTGTGGTTTGCTAACCTCTTGGGAAACCAAGTTCTAGTGAATATACAACATCAAAACTATTGTTATAATAATACTAAGACTTTTTTTTTCCTTTACTCTGTTCAGAATTACATTGATGGTGCAAAAGCAGCGGTGGATAAAACTGGTGGCAGTTTGTACCAAACCACTAGCAGTCATAGTATTTCTCACTCCAACAGATCTACAGTTAACAACTAAATTAATTAAAGAATTTCCCTTAAGAACATACTTGGTGAAACAGTAAAAATGTTTAATTTCATTAAATCTTGAAACCTGAGTATACATCATTTTAATATTTTATTTGATGAAATGGGAAGATTACAAAATGCACTTCTGCTATATATTGAAATATGATGGTGATCTGGATGTAAAGAACTTGTGCAATTGTAATCAAAAGCTGAACTAGCCAGTCTCTCATGAAATGGCATTTTATTTGAAAGAATTAATAACAAACTATGGTTACTTGACATGAATATTTGGTAGGTGTTTTATAAAAAAAATATTGAAGTAAATCTGTCAGAGGATGGACCCAACAGAATTTGTGCTGCCAGTGATAAAATTTGAACCTCATAATACTTAATTTTTTTCTGGTGAAATTAGTGGTGATACTGACAAATGTGATGTTTTGATATGTGGAAGTTCTGCATAATTCCATGAACTAGTATTCTCTGAATGATCAATGTATATGTTACGTACATGCATAGGTAAAATCATCTACCAGTAAAAGATCCATTCAGAGTGAGTAATAAACTAATGGATTTTAATGTAACAAAGTATCAAAGGTATACTGATATGATTTCAGAGCTCACATACTAATCTTTAAGAGAACAACCATTTGCTGAGTTTTGGTGTAATATCAAAGAATACCTACAATTATATGTGATGACAACCAAATATCTGCATGAGGCTGTATTTTCTTCACGGATTTCAATCATAAGAATGAGTTGCAGCAGATGAAGATACAGATATAAGAACTGACTATGCTTATTAATTTAGATATTAAAGAGATGTGCAAAAGTATAAAATATCATTCTTATCCCTTAGTCCTTTTTTGTTGGGAGTTATTTTTCATAAAAATGGTACCTATGTTAACATGCAATGGGCTTAATATTGCTATTTTAAATGATCTGTCTTAAAATATTTAAAGTTTTTTTCTTGGTTTCAATTTTTAATGGTAAATAGAGACAGATATAACCCATAAAACAAAATTCATGAAACCAGAAAGTTTGAGAACAGATTGTCCAACACATGGCCCTTCATCTTCCTTGGTTGGACGATTTTTCCTGATACTGGAAAATATTTTAGTGGTGAGCAATTTACTTTGAAAAAGAAAACCAGGTTATTCAGACTGTTTTCTTTTATTATTTCTATGGGACTCATAGCATTTCACATATGCTTCCCTCAAATTTTCCATTATGCTAGAAAGACTCAGTAGCAGAAGAAATTTATTAGTGTAAATTTTGTGACCTGACTATAATCACAAAATTATGCCAGATTTCTCATATTTGGAATGAGAAAATTAAAGTTCAAAAGTATGTCACCTTTGACACTGCAATTAAGCCAACACCGAGGAGCCTGCAGAATAGATAGAAACATCTGTGGCTAATTTCTCTAAATGTTGCAACTGCTGTTTTCTCTAAATTCCTAAAAATGAGAATGATTGCTGCAACCTTTTAAAAACTGAATAAAGGAGGGTTACCTTTCCTTATGATTTGTTATTCTTATATCATTTTGTTCAAGAAAAAAATACACTTTCCACAATCCAACCAAGGTTGCCACTTAAATATAGCATCATATACTATTCAAGTATCTCCTTAAAATTAACAACTTTTGACCAGAGATATATTAATACATCTTTTGTTACCTGTACTTTATTGATCAGAGACGTTTCAAAATTCACTTACCTAACAAATTGTCAGCCACAGGCAGTTTCTCCAGAAAATCACCCAGTCAATAATGTGTTAGATGACATCAGTCATCTAAACTGTTTTTATATATTTAATATAAAGATAATAAGATTTGTTCTTTATGGTTGTTGTGAGATTGAAAAGAGAGAACAAGCTTGAAAACACCCAAGAAACATGTGCTTAAATACTTTGGATTTTGATACTTTCATTTTTATGGCTCTAAAAGTTCCTCTAACAATAAAATATCTCTCATTCACTATGGTGGCCATAAAAACATACCTTTTTGATCTCTCACAACTGCGACTAAGAATAACTGACCTTTGGCCTCAGGACCTATCTCAACTACAGAGTTGGCACTGAAGCCGTACTTCCCACAGGCTGCTCCCATTCAATGACTGACAAGACATCAGTACTAAGACGCCTGTTCCTGAGAAAATCACAGTTCTCAGTATTCTAACCAGAAGTGTTGAGAGTTCAAAAAATCAAGTTGCCCAGAATTATAGAGCTAAAGAGCTGAGAAGTGTAACTGAATTTTTCACTAGGTAGAAGGCTGTCTTGAAATACAGAGCTACAAAGATTTGTGAAGTGGCTTCAGTTGCTTATGAATAAAATACAGAAAAGTAATAGGCAGAAAACATGGTATCAGTTAACCCAAACCTTTGTAATCACAATTTTAAATCAGAAATTCAAATCCATTTTATTTTGTGCATGGCATCCTCTAACCACATGTACATTTTAATTGGTAATATAAATTATCAAGTTATTATAATGAGTTCTATTCTATTACATATTCAAGTCTTACAGACAAACAGACACACACACAAACACATATATTTTAGTCCTCTCTCAAATGTACAACGGAATCACTACCTTGGGAAAACAAGTAATTGAAGGAAAGAAAAGAGAATTAACCTCATCCACTTCCTGCTTCTGATTCCCACAATCTTAAATTTAATATATTGTGAATCACCTTTTCATATCTTTTTAGACACAGAATAGAGAAGCCAATTTATAATTTTCTATTATAAACATGCTTAGAGTATATGTATAACAATAAAAAGTAAATATTTTTGTTGTTTAGTCGTTAAGTCATGTCCTGTCTTTTGTGACTCCAAGGACTGCAGCCACCAGGATTCCCTGTCCATGGGATTTTCCAGGCAAGAATACTACAGTGGGTTGCCACTTTACTCTCCCAAAAAAGTAAACATACAGGCAATAAACAATAAAATAGTAAATAATAAAATGTAAAAATTACTTTAAACATTTTCTGTACTCTGCCCTAACATCTAAGCATTTCAGCATTTTTCTTAGATATTACATTTATTTGTAACCATAATACCAGTTTATATCCAAAACTCTCATAACCCAATCAGATTTCAAATTTATACAAAGATACATTCTTCAGTTATATACAAACTTATGGAGAGGAAAATAGTGGCAATTACATAATTGGCAATGTTGATGACCATGATGATCACAGCTTAGCACTCATTACTTTTCACAGTTTCCCTAATACTCAGTTTCACAACAGCTCCTTTAGGTAGATGAAGTGGATAAACCTTTTTTCCTAAAGAGAAAAACCTAACAGTTCAGTTGTTTTGTTTGTTATCAAATAAATTGTTCTGATTTTAATATCCTCTTCTAGATCACAAATAGCAAGAAGTGAGGGAAAACTGCCTTTATACAATTCAAATCTACAGCATCTGTTCACCATTCATATATTATTTTTCCAATCCTTGTATTAGAGTTAAAGGAATACAGACACTAAGTTTTTGATACCAATCTTCTTTTCTTGATAACTAGGTAGTACCATATTTTACCTATCAATTAAAATGGTTCAAGTCAAATGGGAACATTTTAAAAGTAAATTGCATGTAAAGATGTCATTTCTCCCAACCTGGTCTGTAGATTAAATGCAGTCTCCATCAAAATCCCAGCAAGTTATTTTGTTAATATCAAAAACTGATATTAAATTGTATATGGAAATACAAAAGACCCATAAGAACATTTTGGAGAATTGACATTCCAGAGTTCAAGATTTACAATAAAGCTACACTAATCAAGAAAGTGTTGACAAAAGGATAGACAAATAGATCAACGGAACAGAACAGAATGCCCAGAGATAGATCCACATAAATACAGTCAGCTAATCCTTGACAAAGAAACAAAGATAATTTAATGGTGCAAAGATATTTTCAATAAATGAGGCTGGAATAATTAGCCATCTATATGCACAAAATAAAGAATCTGGACACAGAACACATAGATTCAAAAAATTAACTTAAAATGAATCATGGACCTAATGTAAAATATAAAACTATAAAACTTTTAGAAAATAGCACAAATGAAAATCTAGATAACCTTAGGTAAGGTAATGACTTTTTACTTACAACACCAAAGGCATGATCCATGGACAAAAGAACTGACAAGCTGGACTTCATTAATGTTAAAAATTTCTGTTCTGCAAAAACACTGTCAAGAGAAATTTTAAAAAGCCACTGATTAGGAGAAAATATTTGCAAAAGACATTTCTGATAAAAGACTGTTGTGAAAAATATACAAAAAGCTTTTCAAATTCAACAATAAGAAAACAAACAAACCAATTAAAAAGTGAGACAAAGGTTTGAACAGATACTATACCAAAGACGATATACAGATGCAAATAAGAATTTTAAAATATGCTCCATATACTCTGGTCATCATAGAAAAGGAAATTTAAACAACAAAGAGATACTACTATCCACCCATTAGAATGCTGGCAAAAATCTAGAGCAATAGGAATTATAATTCTCAGTGCTAGTGGGAATATAAAATGATAAAGCCACCATGGCAATTTCTCACAAAACTAAAAGTAATCTTATATTGTCTAGCAAGTATGTACCCTGGTATTTACACAAAGGAGTTGAAAACTTGTCCTGCATGCAGATGTTTATAGCAGCATTATTCATAATTGCCAAAACTTGGAAGCAACTAAGTTGTCTTTTAGTAGAAGAGATAAACTGTGGCATACTTAGATAATAGAATATTATTCAGAGCTAAAAAGAAATGAACTATCAAGCGATGAAAAGATAAGGAGAGAGTTTAAACACATATCATGAATTGAAAGTAGCCCATTTAGAAAGGATATGCACTGTATGATTCCAACTACATGACATTCTGGAAATGGCAAAACTATGGACAGTAAGGAGATCTGTGGTTACACTGGTTAGGGGAAAGAAAGGATGAATAGCAAGAGCACAGAGGATTTTTAGAGCGATGAAATTGTTCTATAATACTACAATTCTTGATACATTTCACATGTGTCCAAATCCATTAAATGCATAACACTAAAAGTGCACCCTAATGTAAGCTTTGGACTTTGGGTAATAATGATGTGTCAGTGTAGGTCCACTGATTGTAACAAAAGTACTATTCTGGTGAGTAATGGTGTTGTAGGAGGGTCCGTGCATGTATGGAGGGCAAGGAGTATATGGAACCACCCAGTACTTTGTGCTCAGTTTTGCTATGAACCTAAAACTGCATTTAGTCTATTTTTTAAGTAGTTTTCATACCATCTGGGTAACATTTTAAAATGATAATCTGAGAGTTGGGTACTGGAAGCAGTATTTTATAGAGCCTTTGGAGTTTCCCTTGGGAGTCTTCATAATGCTGTTGGGCTTCTACTTTAAAAGACTTCATTTTGCTAAGGGGTGGCATTTTCCCCACTTTGAAGATTCTAACATGTTTTAAAGGTCCTGTTTTTGAAGAAATGAATATCTGTGGAATTCTCTGATGAGAAAGTTTCCTATTCCAGGAGAAAAGAAGTCCTCTGTTGAAATTATTTACCAGATTATGGTTTTAACTCTGGAGACAGTCTAATCCCTGACAGGGTTATCATCTTTTTGAAAATATTAATATGTTTGGAAAAAGGTTCTACTTCTGAAGAAATTATTATTGCTAGAAGGAAGCTATCTTTAAAATTTTAGTAAGTTGTTGTTTTCAAGTATATTCAGTAGCATAGGATGACTTCACTGGGGAAACATTAAAGTAGATGTAATTTATTCTATCAGCAATTTTATAGAATTCTATGAACACTGGAATAGAACTAGTATCTCATGATGTGTGTGAATCAATATTTCCATTTATTAAGCTAAACAGCTAAGTGAAATGTATGTAACTTTATTTATATGCCTTACTAGTCATATATCGGAGAAGGCAATGGCACCCCACTCCAGTACTCTTGCCTGGCAAATCCCATGGATGGAGGAGCCTGGTAGGCTGCGGTCCATGGAGTCGCTAAGAGTTGGTCACGACTGAGCGACTTCACTTTCACTTTTCACTTTCATGCATTGGAGAAGGAAATGGCAACCCACTCCAGTATTCTTGCCTGGAGAATCCTAGGGACAGGGGAGCCTGGTGGGCTGCTGTGTCTGATGTTGGACAGAGTCGGACACGACTGAAGCGAGTTAGCAGCAGCAGTCATATATATTTTTTGCATATTATTTATTTTTTAATTTTTATTTTATATTGGGTATAGCTGATTAATAATGTTGTGTCAGTTTCAGGTATACAGCAAGGTGATTCAATTAAACATATACATGTATTTACTCTTTTTCAAATTATTTTCCCATTTAGATTATTACTGAGTATTGAGCACAGTTCCCGGTGCTATACAGTAGGTCCTTCTGGCTGTCTATTTTAAATATAAAAGTGTGTACATGTCAATCCCAAACTCCCAATCTATCCCTCCTCTTCACCCTTCCCCCTGGAAACCATAAGTCTCTAAGTCTATGAGTTGGTTAATATTTTTTATTTTTAATATATAACAAAGTCTCATTTTCAGTTCAGTTCAGTCGCTCAGTCGTGTCCAACTCTTTGTGACCCCATGAATCGCAGCATGCCAGGCCTCCCTGTCCACCACCAACTCCCAGAGTTCACTGAGACTCACGTCCATCGAGTCAGTGATGCCATCCAGTCATCTCATCCTCTGTCGTCCCCTTCTCCTCTTGCCCCCAAGCCCTCCCAGCATCAGAGTCTCATAAGCAATGATAAATATTAGGTCCAGCATTAGACTACTAATAAAGGAAATACATACTCTTTATCAATAGCCCTTTTTTAAACCCATTTCTAAAACCAAATATTTCCAGAGTTCACACAATATTTCTCACGTGGAGAATTCACATGAACGAACTGAAACAAGAGGAATAGAGGAATTATAATTATAAATATTTTAATGTTTTCATAGAGAAAAGAAAAAATAAATGAGAGAAAGGAAGGAGAAAAGAGAAGTGAAGAAATAAATTAGGTGATTATGCAAATACTGTCTTACACATTTGATGCAAAGAACTGAGTCATTGTAAAAGACTCTGATGATGGGAAAGATTGAAAGCGGGAGGAGAAGAGGACGACAGAGGGTGAGATGGTTGGATGGCAACACTGACTTCATGGACATGAGTTTGAGCAACTCTGGGAGTTGGTGATGGACAGGGAGGCCTGGCGTGCTGCACATGGGGTCGAAAAGAGTTGGACACGACTGAGTGACTGAACTGAACTGAACTGAACTATCCTACTTATTTCCCTGTAGGATCTGAAATACGAAGAGTGAATAAATGCAAATGGGGGGGTAAAAATAAGGAACTTATTGACCTGTCTAGTTTTAATAAAAACAATAAACTGAAACCCAATGGTTGCATTTTAGTGAAACTTTATTTAAAATGTTTTTTTTTAATTTACCATGTGTTGTAAGTGAGAAATAAGCTAATTTTAAAACATCTTTTATGCAACTGAAAATCTCAGGAAGAGATATCCAAGGTGTCAATACAGTTCAGTTGCTCAGTCGTGTCCAACTCTTTGCGACCCTATGGACTTCAGCATGCCAGGGCTCCCTGTCCATCACCAACTCTGGGAGCATACTCAAACTAATGCTCATTAACTCGGTGATGCCATCCAACCATTAAATCCTCTGTCATCTCCTTCTCCTACCATCTTCAATCTTTTCCAGAATCAGGGTCTCTTCAAATGAGTCGGTTCTTCACATCAGGTGGCCAAAGTGTTGAACTATCAGCTTCAGCATCAGTCCTTCCAATGAATATTCAGGATTGATTTCCTTTCGGATGGACTGGTTGGATCTCCTTGCTGTCCAAGGGACTCTCAAGAGTCTTCTCCAACACCACAATTCAAAAGCATCAATTCTTTGGCGCTCAGCCTTCTTTAAGGTCCAACTCTCACATCCATATACGACTATTGGAAAACCCATAGCTTTGACTAGATGGACCTTTGTTGGCAAAGTAATGTCTCTGATTTTTAATATGCTGTCTAGGTTGGTCATAACTTTTTTTCCAAGGAGCAAGTGTCTTTTAATTTCATGGCTACACTCATCATCTGCAGTGATTTTGGAGCCCAAGAAAATAGTCTCTCACTGTTTCCACTGCTTCCCCATCTATTTGCCATGAAGTGATGGGACTGGATGCCATGATCTTAGTTTTCTGAATGTTGAGCTTTAAGCCCACTTTTTCACTCTCCTCTTTCACTTTCATCAAGAGGCTCTTTAGTTCTTCTTTGCTTTCTGCCATAAGGGTGGTGTCATCTGCACATCTGAGGTTATTGATATTTCTCCCAGCAATCTTGATTCCATCTTGTGCTTCATCCAAGCCAGCATTTCTCATGATGTACTCTGCATATAAGTAAAATAAGCAGGGTGACAATATACAGCCTTGACGTACTCCTTTTCCTATTTGGAACCAGTCTGTTGTGCCATGTCCAGTTCTAACTGTTGCTTCCTGACGTGCATACAGATTTCTCAAGAGGCAGGTCAGGTGGTCTGGTATTCCCATCTCTTTAAGAGTTTTCCACAGGTTGTTGTGATCCACACAAAGGCTTTGGCATAGTCAATAAAGCAGAAACAGATGTTTTGCTAGAACTCTCTTGCTTTCTCGATAATCCAGCGGATGTTGGCAATTTGATCTTTGGTTCCTCTGCCTTTTCTAAAACAAGCTTGAACATCTGGAAGTTCATGGTTCATGTATTGCTGAAGCCAGGCTTAGAGAATTTTGAGCATTACATTACTTGTGTGTGAGATGAGTGCAGTTGTGTCCATGCGTAGAGTTCAATTCAACCTCCTACAACATCCCTTCATTTGAATTAATGCAGAATTTGTTAATATAGGAAACCATAACTTCATATGAAGAAAGAAAAGAAATGCAAATTACAAATGCAAATCTTGGCACTAAAATTTCAAGGCAGAACTTGGTACTGGATTTGATAATCTAAAACATGATTATGGCTATCCCTGGTGGCTCAGAGGGTAAAGCATCTGCCTGCAATGCAGGAGACCCAGGTTTGATCCCTGGGTCAGAAAGATCCCCTATAGAAGGAAATGGCAACCCACTCTAGTATCCTTTCCTGGAGAATCCCATGGACAGAGGAGCCTGGAGGGCTACAGCCACAGGGTCGCAAAGAGTCAGACACAACTGAGCGACTTCACTTAAAACATGATTAATTACTATTTTCAGGGATCATGAATCTAATTATGTTATATCCATTTACAATCTTTTTCCAATGCAGTATACACACGCATGGCCTTCTTCAGTGGCTCAGTGCTAAAAATCTGCCTGTAGTGCTGGAGACGCAGAAGACTTGGGTGTGATCCCTGGGTCAGGAAGATTCTCCAGAGCAGGGCATGGCAACCCACTCCAGTATTCTTGCCTGGAGAATCCCATGGACAGAGAAGCCTGGCAGGCTACAGTCCAAAGGGTCACAAAGAGTCAGATGCCACTGAAGCGACTGAACATACATGCATGCATACATATATATGTATTGATCAATCAGTCATCAACTATTGTACATGTACTATGAATATAGTAGGTATTGTACTGTGACCAGAAAATCTGTATAAGAATTTCATTTAATTTTGTGTCTTCATTCAAATGATAACCAGAAGACCAAGGAATAATTATCTCAGAGAAAGGGAGGTATGGTTGTAAGGGAAGGTGAGAGGGGATATCAGGAAGCAAAGAAAAGTATTAATGAAATCTGGATAAGGATATCAGATGTGCTATAGATGTCTAGTTCCAGTCAGGTTGCTGCTGCTGCTAAGTCGCTTCAGTCGTGTCCGACTCTGTGCGACCCCAGAGACAGCAGCCCGCCAGGCTCCCCCGTCCCTGGGATTCTCCAGCAAGAACACTGGAGTCGGTTGCCATTTCCTTCTCCAATGCATGAAAGTGAAAAGTGAAAGTGAAGTAGCTCAGTCGTGTCCGACTCTTAGTGACCCCATGGACTGCAGCCTACCAGGCTCCTCCATCCATGGGATTTGCCAGGCAAGAGTACTGGAGTGGGGTGCCATTGCCTTCTCCCAGTAAGGCTAGAGGTATTTTACCTCTTACTTCCATAGTGGGGACAAATAGGGGAGACACATATGCCAGTCTGATCCCTAGCTGTTTTTCCCTCTCACCTGGGTAAATAAGTAATATAAATGGAGAGAAAACAAAACAAAACAAAACAGTGGTTCTTCTGCAAGGATTTTAGATGTTAAAATCCCATAGGAAAGACAGAACAAACATGTGAAAAGAATTTGAGAATGCGTAACATACTCCATATAGTAGAGAGAGATGTAAATTGCCTCTTTAAAGTATGCGTGGCAATTCTGCCTCAGAGTTTCTAAAATCTCACCCCAAACCACTCTTTAAGAATGGATATGCATCTTTTAGCTGATTCGATCATGTTTTTTGTGCTCCTTAATTCAAATGTGAAATAATCTGATATTTGCAGTTCTTATAAACTATATGCTTTAAATTATTTTGAATTTGATTGGCTTTAAATGGAAGACAGTAGCATAGCTCAATGCTAATACTCATATGTTTATATATAGATCAAAATGCATACATTGCAGAATAGTTAATGATCCCCCAGTGAGAAAAGATGGAATAAAGGAATATATATAATGAAACTTATTTAATAATTTTCAACCAGATTGAATTTTCTTTGACTTTTTTAGGGAATAATTCTCTAAGGACAATCATGTTAGAAGCAATGTGCATGGTCACTAAGGCTATTTTTGTTCTGTATTTCAGGCTTAAAATATACCACTCAAATAGAGCAAGATGCTGAAAATATATGTACTCTACCCTGATTAATGAATGCTATAGATATCTTTTTGCTCTGTCTGCTCGGGTAGCTTTATTTCAAATGTGATACAGATCTCATGCTGCATGGCAGATCCCGAAATAGTCCATGTTCTTTAAATTCAGGCAATGTATCATATTCTATTACATCATGTCACATCAGACTATGACAGTAAAGCATGAGTTATGTGGGTATGGACCAGTTGGTAAACTGGTCCCAACAAATGACAATTTGAAGATCAAGTACAATATTCTTATGAAAAAAATATTGTAAAAAATAGAATCATAAATAACATATAAGACATGAAGGACACTTTCCTATTTAGTTGCAATATCAACTTCCCACATAATTTTTCCCAAAACTGAAAAATGCAACTTGACCAGATATATTTATACAATCTGGCACTTAAATAAAGGTTTCCTATGTCATATTTTGCCTTGGTATTTTTTATATATTAATTATGGAAAGATAAATAATGCATCAGAGGCTTCTCTCACATCATGTATGTCTAAGAATACAATGGGAGACATTAGAGACCAAAAAGAAAGACTTTCAAGGATAAAGACTTTCAACATTCAGAAAATGAAGATCATGGCATCTGGTCCCATCACTTCATGGCAAATAGATGGGGAAGCAGTGGAAACAGTGATAGACTTTATTTTCTTGGGCTCCAAAATCACTGCAGATGATGAGTGTAGCCATGAAATTAAAAGACACTTGCTCCTTGGAAAAAAAGTTATGACCAACCTAGACAGCATATTAAAAATCAGAGACATTACTTTGCCAACAAAGGTCCATCTAGTCAAAGCTATGGGTTTTCCAATAGTCATATATTGATGTGAGAGTTGGACCAGGAAGAAGGCTGAGCACCAAAGAATTGATGCTTTTGAATTGTGGTGTTGGAGAAGACTCTTGAGAGTCCCTTGGACAGCAAGGAGATCCAACCAGTCCATCCGAAAGGAAATCAATCCTGAATATTCATTGGAAGGACTGATGCTGAATCTGAAGGTCCAATACTTCTGATACCTTATGCAAAGAACTGACCCATTAGAAAAAAACCTGATGCTGAGAAAGATTGAAAGCATGAGGAGGAGAAGATGACAGAAGATAAAATGGTTAGATGGCATCACTGACTTGATAGACATGAGTTTGAGCAAGCTCTGTGAGTTGGTGATAGACAGGGAAGCCTAGCATGCTGCAGTCCATGGGGTCACAGACTGAGCGACTGAACTGAACATGTAAATATTAATATTTTTTCCTCTTTATGTTAATTTTTATTGGAGTATAGTTGCTTTACAATTCCATGTTAGTTTCTTTTAAAATATATATGCTAAGTCACTTCAGTCGTGTCCGACTCTGTGCGACCCCATAGACGGCAGCCCACCAGGCTCCCCCATCCCTGGGATTCTCCAGGCAAGAACACTGGAGTGGGTTGTCATTTCCTTCTCCAATGCATGAAAGTGAAAAGTGAAAGTGAAGTCGCTCAGTCGTGAACGACTCTTCGCAACTCCATAGACTGCAGCTTACCAGGCTCCTCCGTCCATGGGATTTTCCAGGCAAGAGTACTGGATTGGGGTGCCATTGCCTTCTCCATAAAATATATATAGTTCCAAACAATAGAGCATATTAAATAAATTACAAGCAAACCTGGGGATACTAGAGGGAAAAATTAAGAAAATAATAGATGATAGTTTAGAATACTGTAATTTTAAATTTCTCTGATACAGCAAAATGATTATTTAGAATGTTTAATCAAATTGCTTGTGAAAAGTGTATTTTAAATAGTATTGATAAGAAACTGAGGGAGATTCTAGGTATAGAATAAATACTCTTTTTTAAATCATAGCATTATTTTTTGGTTTTATCCTAAGGCAAAAGTAAACAAATTGGACTTAATTAAACTTAAAAGCTGTTACACAGCAACGGGAATCATGAGCAAAATGAAAAGACAACCTAAAGAATGGGAGAAAATACTTGCAAAGTATATGACAGATACAGGGTTAATATCCAAAATATGTAAATATTTCATACAACTCAACATAAAAAAAAAGGGCAGAAGATCTGAACAGACATTTTTCCAAAGAAGTCACACAAATGACCAACAGGCACATGAAAAGATGCTTGAAATCTCTGATCCGAGAAATGCAAATCAAAACCACATTGAGATATCACCCCACAACTGTCAGAATGGCATTCATCAAAAAAAAAAAAAAAAAAAAGTTGACCAGGACATGGACAAAAGGGAAACTTTTTACACTGTTGGTGGGAATGAAATTGGTGTGCCACTATTGAAAATAGTAAGAAGTTTCTCAATAAACTAAAAATAGAACTACCCAGAAACTCCACTCTGGGGAAGTATCTGAAAAAATAAAAAAACACTACTTTGAAAAGATACCTGCACCCCAATGTTCATAGCAGCATTATTTAGACTGCCAACCAGTCCATCCTAAGGGAAATCAGTCCTGAATATTCATTGGAAGGACTGATGCTGAAGCTGAAACTCCAATACTTTGGCCACCTGATGCAAAAAACTGACTCATTGGAAAAGACACTGATATTGGGAAAGACTGAAGGCAAGAGGAGAAGGGGACAACAGAGAATAAGATGGTTGGATGGCATCACTGACTCAATGGATGTGAGTTTGAGTAGACTCTGGGAGTTGGTGATGGACAGGGAGGCCTGGTATGCTGCAGTCCATGGAGTCGCATGAGCAACTGAACTGAAATGAACTGAAGGTATGGAAGAAACTTAACTGTCCATCAACAGAGGAATGGATAAAGAAATAGTAGATGGAACACTACCAAACCAAATAAAAAATGAAATTTCACCATTTGCAACAACATGGATGGGCTTGAAGGTTAACATGCTAAACAAAATATTGATAAGTCTGACAGAGAAAGACAAATACTGTATGCTATCACTTGGATGTGGAATCTAAAAAATACAACAAATTAGTGAATAGAACAAAAAAGAATCAGACCCACAAAACAAACTAGTGATTACCAGTGGGGAAAGGAAAGACGAAGAGGGGGAATATAAGGATGGGGTATTAAGAAGTACAAACTATTATGTAAAAAATAAGCTACAAAGATATATTGCATAGCACAGAGAATATAGCCAATATTTTATAATAACTACAAATGAAGTATAACTTTTAGATTTGAATCATATGTTATATACCTGCAATTTATATTATATTGTACATGAATAATAATTTTTAAGAATTCTAGGTATAGAAGCAGTGAAGGAAATAGAAAAACAAAACTTCAACAATTCTAGTAAATTATTACAAAATTTTTTACCTTGTGGTATATTTATGAGATTTTTACAACAGTCTTCTTTGAGCAGGTTTTCCCAAATGGCACAGTGGTAAAGAATCTGCCTCCCAATGCAGGAGATATGAGTTTGATCCCTGGATCAGGAATAAACCATGGAGTAGGAAATGGAAACCCATTCCAGTATTCTTGCCTGGAGAATTCCATGGACAGAGAAGCCTGGGCAGGATACAGTCCATCAGGTCACAAAGAGTCAGACACGACTGAAGATGCACACACAGCACCTTCTTTGAGCATCGATATGTCCCTATTCATGCCCCTAAAACTATCCTTGCAACTTTGAGGAAGAATGTTAGATAGTGAAAGGCCATAAGTTATGCAGCAAAAAGAAAAAGGTATGAACTGGAAAGGACACCAAAACTTAGTAACACCTATTTGGAGAAGGAAATGACCACATGAATTCATCTAATCATTCTTTTATTTAATAAACATCAATTATCAGCTATGTGTTAGGAACAGTGTCCGGCAGTACATGCTGAGTCATACTGGAACCTCAGAAAAACAAAACATGCATCCCTGTATAGAGTATATTCCTGTTTTGACCTAAGAGAAAGTCAATATAAGTGCCGTCAAAAGTATGATTATATATTAAAAGCCCTGCATTGCCCAATCTATTTCAATGCTACGTCAAATCTCACGAACTTAACTAGTGTGGGTGTGGCACTTGCCAGGCTGGAGGACTGAAGAGGATTGGAACCCACTGATCACACCATAGTGCAGCCTAGGGAAAGGACACAGAAATATGTATTTATTTTTAAATGTGATATTATGTTCATAGTGTACTTTTTGCATTCTTCAAACATTACACTCAAATATTTATCTTGATTATTGAGTAACTGATGTGTTTTTTACATTTTGCATTTCACAGGTTTCACCCTAATCCAGACTTTGGGTTCAAACTTGGATTACAAAGTAGAACACAATAGGGTGTCTGCTATCAAAGAACTGAAACTTTAATAGGAACTTTGATTCCAAATCAGTATCCTCTATCCTCTATCCTATATAGGAGAAGACTCTTGAGAGTCCCTTGGACTGCAAGGAGATCCAACCAGTCCATTCTGAAGGAGATCAGCCCTGGGATTTCTTTGGAAGGAATGATGCTAAAGCTGAAACTCCAGTACTTTGGCCACCTCATGCGAAGAGTTGACTCACTGGAAAAGACTCTGATGCTGGGAGGGATTGGGGGCAAGAGGAGAAGGGGACAACAGAGGATAAGATGGCTGGATGGCATCACTGACTCGATGGATGTGAGTCTCAATGAACTCCAGGAGTTGGTGATGGACAGGGAGGCCTGGCTTGCTGCGATTCATGGGGTCGCAAAGAGTCGGACACAACTGAGCGACTGATCTGATCTGATCTAATCCTATAGTCTTTTCCCTCCCTCTCTCTCTCCACACAGATGCATACACCACACACATGCCGGCACATGCACACACACCCAAATGTATCTTCATCTTTGCTTAGAGAATTTCACATTTCCTCTGGATGTTTTCAGACTACTTATTTCCAAAAGTTTTACTCATATGTCAAAATATTCAGTTTTCCATTGTTCCTTAAGTTTCACCAACAATTTTAATAGAGTCTTAATGCTCAGTGCTTTGGCTTTTGAGATATTATTTCACTTTTGTTCATAATGCCAGGTATCTTCCATTGTTATTGCCAGAGTCACTCTCCACTCTGCTCTCTGACATGAGAAGCTGACCCACATGGACTCTACCAACAACTTTTTTTATCTTCTAGCTTATAGTTGGATTCTGTCAATGGGGATCACAAAACAAATTGGAAGGATGGTGGAGAGTGAGGTCAGGATATTCACTGCCTGTCTTCTCCCTTGGCAAGTCTTCTCAGTTGGCTATGTTCCTCAACTACTCTTTCTTAAGGCGATAACTCTGGATTTTGGTAACTGCCCCCTATCCTCCCTGTGAGACTGAAGAGATATCAGCTCTCTTTTTTTACCCACTCCATCTTTTGAGTTTCCCCTTTACCATGTCCACATCTTTGTAAATGATCCCTTGCAAATACAAAGTTTCAGTTTATTTAAACAGATGTGCCATCTATTTCTGGATGGAACCTTGATTGCTACTCCCATTTATCTTACTGCAGTGATCACTATGCCACCAGTTACTATTTATTTTGATGTTCACTTTTACCTCTGTTTAAATTATTTTCTATCTTCTTTTGTTGGATTATAAAATTCTTATGTATGTTTTTAAAATATATTAAGATATTTTATTAAGATATTTTCAAATAAGTTGATACATTACTCTGAGGCTTTAAACATAGTATTTAAAATATAAGTTGACCTTAATTGATATGGAAATCTCATTATTAGAAACATGAAATACTGTAAAGTGATGCCTCAAAGAGCTTTAAAATGTTGCACAGGATCCTACAACAATCATAGACTCTCATGCAATTACATTTACAATTGATTTCTCTTTCCCTCCTGCCACTTTACTCAACACATTTAAAGATATCAATTAGCCATTGCCTTCTCTGAGGAGGTATGCGCTAAGCACTACTTAAAGTATACAGGACTTTGTAGTATCATCCATGTACCCCTAAAAGGTACCCCTATATACCTCTTTTCTCTTTCTCATTTGATATTTTGAATCTGCAATCATCTTGGAAATGTAACTAAACATAAAAAGCAGACCTGAGTAAGGATCTGGGGGCCACCTTACAAAAGCACATATGGACTTTTAGTAAATGGGCTTTGTGATTATTGCCAACTGTTTTGTAGCTTTCAGCAGTCCATCTCTGGGTTTAAAACTACTTTTCAGAAAGTTGAAAAACAGACTTCAGAAATAAGGATGAATGAAGATTTATAAGCATGGATCCCTTGGATAGCTTATAAATATAATTGATCACTTATGTCATTTCTACTGTGTTGCTGCTACTGCTGCTAAGTCTCTTCAGTCGTGTCCGACTCTGTGTGACCCCATAGATGGCAGCCCACCAGGTTCTCCCATCCCTGGGATTCTCCAGGCAAGAACAATGGAGTGGGTTGCCATTTCCTTCGCCAATGCATGAAGTGAAAAGTGAAAGTGAAGACTCTCAGTCGTATCCGACTCTTCGTGACCCCATGGACTGCAGCCTACCAAGCTCCTCTGTCCATGGGATTTTCCAGGCAAGAGTACTGGAATGGGGTGCCATTGCCTTCTCCAAGAACTAAACATTTAAAGAGTGTCTAGTAAACAAAACACTTTTCCATGAAGTATTTATTAAAGATTATAACTAAATATGCTATCTTTCAGTCTGATAGTTCATGGGATTTACTATCTACATCATATAACCAAATTGATTTTATTTAAGTTTTCAATTGAGAATAATTTAAATTATTTTCTATTGATTTTAAGTAAACTTATTATACCCAAGCTTTTAAAGATGCTTATGAGTTAAAGACCCTAAGATATTTGTATGTGTGCATGCTCAGTCATGTCCAACTCTTTGCCACCACGTGGATTGTAGCCGGCCAGGCTCCTCTGTCCTTGGGATTTTCTAGGCTAGAATGCTGTCATTTCCTTCTCCACTGAGATATCTTAGTCTTAATCAACTGTAGACTGTATGACATTAGGGAGATAGTAAATGTTGATAATTTATTGAACTGATTCCTCTTATGCACTGTACTCTTTTAAATTAAAGGGTATAAAGACATATGCTTTGGCCTAATTAACTTTATTAGATATTTAAATTTAAACATTTATGCTTCTTTTATAATCTAAACACTTTAATATCAAAATTGCAGAAGATAATCACAGATATTTTGGTCTAGATGAAGGGAATTCAGTGAGTGGAAGTAGGAGGATCCCTACACTTACTGAATGTACAGTGCGCACCTGCCATTGAGGACCACAGGGTAAGAGTTAGGAGCTAAGGCTTCTTGACTGCATCAGCATCTCAGCCGTCTACGAGCAGGTCAATTGACCTCTCTGTGTCTCTGTTTCCCATATCATAGGGATTATTATAGCAATGTATATCCCATAAAACTCTCATGAGGATTAAATAAGTGAATATATATATGTATATGTATATATATACACACACATATATATATAGGTCTGCATAGGCATGTGCTCAATATACATCATCTCACTTATTCTTCTTTTAAGTTTAATTTTCATTGGCATATAGTTGCTTTAAAATGTTACTTTCTGCTGTGCGGCAAAGTGAGTCAGTTATACATATACATACATCTACTCTTTTTAGATTCCTTTCTCATCTAGGTTACTACAGAGTATTGAGAAAATAATACTTTAAGATTTGTGTCACACCCATCTTCTTCTTTTTGGAAACTAAAGCCAGAATAAAAATATCATTTATCTGTTCCAGTATCCCTAAAATTAAATCCTCTCTGTGATCATTGTCAAGAGTCACTGGCAATATCATGGATATTTAAGCAATATCTATGTTTTATATTTTTATATTACTCAAAGTTCCAAATAGAAGGTCCTGTCAAAAAAAATAAAATATGGCTTACCCATTAATTCTGACCATAGCCTAATAATAATCAACTTTTAATGCAAGGAGAATAAAAATGAAAAGACAATGTTTTTAAATGTGAGGATAGAAGAGGTTGATCACATTGGTTTGTCACCTGCCTCCCTCCAAAACGGTCAGAAAGAATTAAGGAGATATTTGGCAAAACTAATACAGTTATGTAAAGTTTAAAAATAAAATAAAATTAAAAAAAAAATTCAACATTGAGAAAACTAAGAAAAAAAAAAAAAAAGAAAGAATTAAGGAAAGAAGAAGGTGCATGACTTTTTCTTACATTCTCTGATCATCTTCCTAATCTCAATTCCATCTTTCTCATACTTTTTATTGTGACTTCTTGTGTGATATTTTGGAGAAGGCAATGGCAACCCACTCCAGTACTCTTGCCTGGAAAATCCCACGGACAGAGGAGCCTGGTAGGCTGCAGTCCGTGGGGTCACAAAGAGTCGGACAGGACTGAGCGACTTCACTTTCACTTTTCGCTTTCATGCACTGGAGAAGGAAATGGCAACCCACTGCAGTGTTCTTGACTGGAGAATCCCAGGGACGGGGGAGCCTGGTGGGCTGCCGTCTCTGGGGTCGCACAGAGTTGGACACGACTGAAGCAACTTAGCAGCAGCAGCAGCAGTGTGATATTTGCTAAATTCTATCTCTATTTTCCAGTATATTTAATTTCTGGTCCTCATACATTTTACTGACTTGCATCATAATCTTGATGCCATTGCAAAATGGGCATGAAGGTTTTGTGTACAATAAGAAAAATTAACCTCTTCAAAACTGCTGCTTTTCTAGATCGATGGACATTCCTATTAGTAACTGCATGCAAGTTGGTGGAGCATCTGTCTCCTGGTTTGCTTCCCTGTCAAATTTACAGATTATTCTGCATAACTTTTCACCCTGAATCTGCACTCTACGAGACAAAGGTAAAAAAGCACACAGCCAAGTGCAACACTTTCTTTAGAGAATGAACATGCAGTGCAAATTCATGCTCTGAGGATCTGCAAAGCTCCTTGAGTCTATGAACAGGTGTGAAAAATGTTGCGACAATCTGGAAAGCATATTTTAGACCAACTACTATTGTATTATTTAGGTAACAGTAAAACTATTTACCCACAAAAAGCAGTTTATAATACTGATTTTTAATATGAGAATATAACTTTGAGAATCTAAATGTTAAAATGGTCCCCTATTAGAGAATGCACAGGTGAATAATTAAAAAGTCAAAATCAAAATACTGACAATAGTCACATATTTTATACATAAAAAGATATACTTTCTCCAGTTTGAATCACAAAAATATATTTCTTTGCAAAAGCTGAAAAGAGTAGAATCCAGATCCTGAATATTTAATAGAAAATAAAATGATATTTATTTTTAAGTGCATTCTACATTCAACACAACTGCATACTCACAACAAATCTATTGCGTTGCCCTGACATAGTTACTGCAAAGGTTTTTCCTTTGCTATCCCAAGGGCCCAATTGATTTATCTGCCAGAAGCCTAAAGCCCCAAAATAAGATAGCTTTGAGTTTACAGAGGTCATTTTTCATTGTCTAAATAAAAATTTCTAAACAAAAATCTCTCATCCTGTTAACCGCAGGGTCCTTATCTCCCCAGAGGCTACAGCAACCTGAAAGAAGCCATTTCAATTCTTTCATGAAGAAAGATAAAAGCAAGTTTTCGATTAGAAAGCCCAGCAAAGCCTTCTTATTAAATAGTGGTAACAGGAACTAGTTGAAAAGGTAAAACTGTTCTAGGATGGGGCGGAGGAAAGAGGGAAATTATTATGCATGAGACAAACCTTATACAAGGAGTGCAAAGACAATCGAAGACGGTGACATTCGAGGAGCCAAAAGGCAGTTTATGAATCCTTGTAACTCCTCACAGTTGTTCTACCCAGCTCCTTAATAAACTGCCTAGTTCTATCAAGCATGTTCTCTTAATTGTGTGCACCCACTTTTATCAACTAACATTAACTATGTGTCTCGATAATTATGCATTCAGGCCCATCTTCTCTGATCTGTCATCATTCAAAGTGCTTATGCAGCACAGGCAGGGGTGGAATGTGGCATGCTATCCTAGCTTCAGAATAATGGATTTTGTGAGGCTAAGCTAAAAGGAAATTATCAAAAATTACTTCATAGACTAAGTTTTGATAAAGAAGATAAACATAGACACTAATGGTGATGCCTTGGGAAACAAACCAGAACTGTAGAAGAAAAGAAGGTTGCTGCTATTTGAAGGAAAATCTGTTATAAATGAAGGAGAATAAAAAGCACGGCTCATATTTTAACTCAGTTCTTTTAGCAAAATGTACAAGGAGAAAAGAAATAATCTGGGGCATGTTTACACTAAAACATAAACTAGTTCATTTACCAATTAAAGTCCCAGCGCAGCTTTCCTACTGTCTTTAAAAAACAGAAAAGGCCTGAGGCTGGGGGTGGGGGTGGGGTACTTAAATCAGTAAACAATTCTTAAAATCTTTCTGTTTGTCCTCTGAATATGTATCCTATTAATTTTTTAGATTTGTATTAATTTAAATTTTGACATAAAGAAAGGTACTTCCAGACAAGAATAAACAGTCAGACACAGTCTATAAAATGTCTGGCTTACTTTGTCTTCCATTCTTAGCCATGGTGTATTAACAAATAATGAATATAATTTTTTTTCTCTCTGTTTAGGTACATATTCTAAAAAGCATTTCAAGATACCCTTAATTATGTACCTAACAAAGAAAATATTTCAATTCATTTCTTCTAAGAAAATGTGAAAATAAGATTTCTATACATTAATTTTAAAATTTGTCAAAACCTGAAGGTTACCCAATAAAATACGTTCAGAAAGTATGGCTTCATATTAAGTATTTTCATGCTACTATTATTATATCTGATAGAAAAGATCTAAATTTTCTAATATTCTGTAGAGAACTAATCTTAGTGGATTCAGACAGAAGTCATGTTGCTCAAAATCAAAGAATGAGAATACCACAGAAGGATTTTTTTCTCTGTGTGTGTGTATAATTTTGTTTTTGTTTTTTGTACAATAGTTATGGTGATTAAGTGGGTAATACCTGATTTGAACATTTTTCAGCCAAAATCATCTTGACTATTTTCTATAGGGCATAACTTTAAAGATTAATGTATCACTAGTTTATGTGTTACAAGGAACCCAATACTGTCTCATAAGAAAATATGTGCCCATGAGGCCACCTTCAGGCAAAGTGTGACGGTTTTCTATCCAGTGATGAGTCTTCTTTTATGCTTCAAGTATTGCTTATAAGGTACTAAACACATGACCAGTTTTACTGTTTATGAGATATATGGATCTGCCCAGAATCAGAAGTACAAAATACTCCTTCCTTGGCTTCCATCAGAGAGTGGAATATTTATTTCCCAGATCTTACATGTCCATCAAAATCCAAACTAAGGAAATTATGATGCTTAGGGGGAAAAAAAAAAAAAACTGAAAGGTATTCCCTCCTCGGCAAGTTAAAATCTGCTTCCTATCAAAATGTGTCTCTAGAGAAGATCATACATGGCTTCAATTGACCTCCTATATACTTGATACTGGTAAGCTGTTTTTTGATGCCCCTGACCCACTCTTTAGAAGAATGCATACAACAAGCAACTCTATAAAATTCCTAATTGTATTTCATGTGTAAGTCTGAAGAAGATATTACCTCATATCAGAATCCACATGAGAAATTTTACTTAGAAATCAGTGCTCAAGAATAACTTACCCTGAGAAACTATTAGAGCTTACCTTTGTCGATATTAAGCTTTAGACAATTGATTTTATCTATTTTGTTCTTATTTTTTTTGTATTTTACAATTATGTGTACATGCTTAGTCACTCAGTCTTATCCAACTCTTTGCAATCCTAAGGACTGTAGCTGACCAGGTTACTCTGTCCATGGGACTTTTCCAGGCAAGAATACTGGCCTGGATTATCATTTCCTTTCCAGGAGAACTTCCTGACTCAGAGATTGAACCTGACTATCCTGCATCTCCTGCATTGCAGAGGGATTCTTTATCACTGAGCCCCCTAGAAAGCCTTTTACAATAATAAATCATTTCAAATATTTTGGAAAACAGAGTGTGGCATAAGTAATAAATGGAATGGTTAAAATGATTGAACTCGCATTACAAAATCCATACAAATTAAAAGGAACACCTAATAAACATTGTGGGAACAGTGGAAATAGTGGCTGAGTTTATTTTTGGGGGGCTCCAAAATCACTGCAGATGGAGATTGCAGCCATGAAACTAAAAGACACTTACTCCTTTGAAGGAAAGTTATGACCAACCTAGACAGCATATTAAAAAGCAGAGACATTACTTTGTCAACAAAGGTCCATCTATTCAAGGCTATGGTTTTTCCAGTGGTCATGTATGGATGTGAGAGTTGGACTATGAAGAAAGCTGAGCACTGAAGAATTGATGCTTTTGAACTGTGGTGTTGGAGAAGACTCTTGAGAGTCCTTTGGACTGCAAGGAGATCCAATCAGTCTATCCTAAAGGAGATCAGTCCTGGGTGTTCATTGGAAGGACTGATGTTGAAGCTGAGACTCCAACACTTTAGCTACCTGATGGGAAGAGCTGACTCATTTGAAAAGACCCTGATGCTGGGAAAGATTGAGGGCAGGAGGAGAAGGGGACGACAGAGGATGAGATGTTTGGATGGCATCACCGACTCGATGGACATGGGTTTGCGTAGACTCCGGCAGTTAGTGATGGACAGGGAGGCCTGGTGTGCTGCAGTTCATGGGGTTACAAAGAGTCGGACATGACTGAGCGACTGAAGTGAGTAAACATTGGCCTGCATAATAGTCAGGTAAGTTGTAAAGGGATGTCTAGAGGCAGATGTTCGTCCATTGTTAGTGCAGTTGTTCACAATGCCAGCAGGGACCAAATTGTTCCATCTTTCTGCACTGATATCATTAGACTGTTACTTTTTTTTCATGTCTGCACTTTTTCACTCTTAGCTTTACTGCCACTCCTAAGTAAGACTATATTCAAAGATAAGAGGCAGAGTGAAGGAACAGTACCAGCCATGCTTATGTGAGGAAGAGAGTATCACCAGATGCCCCAGCAGACTTTTCCTCAGGCCTCATTGGCTGTAACAAGAACACATGGTCCCCTTTTGCTGCAAGGGAAGCTGAAAAAGAGAGTACTCAGCTTTCTGAGATGGCAAAAGAAAGGGTAGTATATTCAGCAGGTAGATATCAAAAACAATATAAAACAAAACAAAAAAAGAGCTTCTAAATACTCATTATTAAGTTCAGAAAGAATAAAGTACAAAAATGTGGTTCTAGGTCAGGAAGATTCCCCTGGAGAAGGGAATGGCAACCCACTCCAGTATTATTGCCTGGAGAATTCTGTGGACAGGCCATGGCGTTGAAAAGAGTCGGCACAACTGAGCGACTAACACACTTCCACAGGTACTTTTCACTGTAAGTGTATTTGCTGTAGGCATCTTTGCCACAAGCATTTTTGCCATAAATATTTTTGCCACATAACTAATTGGCCAAGTCCATTTTGCCATGACAAGAAATAACTAGTTGACACTTTGGTTTGACAATTTGGTTTCATGTGTTAAAATGCCGTATGCTTCTTCCAGTTAGAGACAATATTGATGGCTTTATGGAGCTGAAAATTTTCCTGAAGAATTGGTTTTTTTATTTTCAAACATACTACATTGGAAGATGTACTCAAAGGCACAGAGTTGAACCCACATTTCCCATAGAAATTTGGAACATCTAATATATGTGACAATATGCCAAGAACAAACGACAGTGAAGCAACTTTCACGGTACAATAGAAAGCTCAGGTACAAATACACATCCTAGCATTTGGAAACGTACCTCTATTAATGAAGAAAGCAATTTAAGTGAAAAAAGAAAAAGCATCATGTTGAGTGGTGATACAAGTGAATGACAGAAAAATAAAAGTATACCACGATGAATGAACGCAAGTACTTAAGTACAATCTACAAAAGAAAGTCAGATATTTGTGCAGTATGCCATGAATCTACACACATTTTATATGTAACCAAATATTTTGTATTTTGCATGTATCAATTTTGTTATTCATTTTTCCTATTCCCTTTTATATTTTTCTTTTATTCTTTGTTATTTTATCTTTTATAGCAAAATTGCCTGATGGCCAATTACTTGTGCAACAAAAATGCTGCAGCAAAAATGTACATGGCAAATGGTGAAAATGCTAAACACGATATTGAGTATGAGAGTACTACAGAATAGTTGAGCAAGATGTAGAGTTTTGTCTTTACAATGTGGGTGGTTACTTTTTAAATGTGTTAATTGTGATGGCATCAACTATCATTACCTAAGATCTCAAGGCCCAGAATAAAGTTAAAGTGAAGTTCAATCTTGTGAAAGTGAATGTAATTTGCATATCAAATAGAGTTCTTAATGATGTCCAACTTCTTTAGCCAATTCTTGTTAGACCTGATAGGTCATCATTGGTCTCACATTGCATTATGGGTGAAAAGGAATAAAATGTGAACTCTGCTTGTACCTTTTTTCACACACTGTTTCTGTTTTCTTTATTCTTATTATATTTGCACTTTCTTTGCAAAGTTACTTTCTTTGCAAAAATCTTTTTAAGTCACACATTTCTTTTCCAAACTTCATTTACTGCAAATGAGTAATGAAATCCATAAATCCACTTAGTTAGGAATACAGTATTATAATATTTAGCATTTACCTTAGTATGTGTCAGCACAGTTCAAAAGGCTTTAGTCATATTTGCACATTTAATCATCACAAAAACCAAAGATAGGTACTATTAGTAACTACATGTTATAGATGTAAAATGTGAGGCTCATTGAGGGTTTAGTGGCTCCTCAGCTAGTAAATAGCTGAGCTTGAACTCAAAAACAGACTGCTCTAATCCCAAAGAATCTTTTCTTCACCACGCTACCAATAAATCAGTTAATTGAATCAAAATTCAACCAAGCAAATGAAATGGAATTTTAAGGCATAGTTATGGTCTAAGAAAAAGTAAGAAGTCAAAATAAGATCCATACAATGGTATAGCTGTATTGAAGGCAAACCACTGGGAAATTTCAACCCATTTTTACAATTGTATATATGGTAGAGTACAACAAAGTTACATCCCTAGGATAATGACGGGCATCAGAATATTCTCAATTACTTTCTAAGAAAGATTGGAATAGTTTTTTCTTTATAAAAGCTGTAAGCCAAAAGAGTATTCTAAGCTCTCAGCCAAAAAGGGGAATTCAATGAATTTTAAACCATCATTCGGTTAACAGACCACCTTACCTGCCTCCTGAGAAATCTGTATGAAGGTCAAGAAGCGATAGTTAGAACCAGACATGGAACAATGGACTGGTTCCAAATTGGGAAAGGAGTCTGTCAAGTCTGTTTATTGTCACCTTGCTTATTTAAATGTATGCAGAGTACATCATGTGAAATGCCAGGCTGTATGTATCACAAGCTGGAATCAAGATTCCAGGGAGAAATATCAATAACCTCAGATACGCAGATGACACCACCCTTATGGCAGAAAATGAAGAAGCACTAAAGAGCCTCTTGGTGAAAACGAAAGAGGAGAGTGAAAAGGCTGCCTTAATTCTCAGCATTCAAAAAACTAAGATCATGGCATCTGGTCCCAACACTTCATGGGAAAAAAAAAAAAGTGGAATGGAAACAATGGAAACAATGATAGATTTTATTTTCTTGACTTCCAAAAATCACTGCAGATGGTGAGTACAGCCATGAAATTAAAAGGCACTTGTTCCTTGAAGAAAAGCTATGAAAACCTAGACAGCATATTAAAAAGCAAAGATATTACTTTACCAACAAAGTTCTGTCTAATCAAAGCTATGGTTTTTCCAGTAGTCATATATGATTGTGAAAGCTGGACCATAAAGAAGACTGAGCATCAAAGAATTGATGTTTTTGAATTATGGTGTTGGAGAAGACTCTTAAAAACCCCTTGGACTGCAAGGAGATCCAACCAGTCCATCCTAAAGGAAATCAGTCCTGAATTTTCATTGGAAGGACTGATGCTGAAGCTGAAACTCCAATACTTCGGCCACCTGATGCGAAGAACCGACTGATTGGAAAAGACCCTGATGCTGGGAAAGATTAAAGGCAGGAGGAGAAGGGGATGACAGAGGATGAGATGGTTGGATGGCACCACCAACTTGATGTACATGAGTTTGAGCAAGCTCTGGGAGTTGGTGATGGACAGGGAGGCCTGGTGTGCTGCAGTCCATGGGGTCACAAAGAACTGGACATGACTGAGTGACTGAACCAAACTGACTGTCGGCATTTAAGAATTCCAGTAGGAATGTCACCAGAAAATTAAGCATTTATTGAATTCACTACTTTTTCTGTTTCTTCAATGAAAGTTCACAGTTGTTTATGTCATCTTTGAATTTATAAGATATTTAAGGATAGAGATCTCATGATGTTTTATATATATAATTTCATGGCTGCAGTCACCATCTGTAGTGACTTTTGAGTTCAAGAACATAAGTCTCTCACTGTTTCCATTGTTTCCCCATCTATTTGCCATGAAGTGCTGGGACCAGATGCCATGATATTAGTTTTTTGAATGTTGAGTTTTAAGTCACCATTTTCACTCATCTCTTTTACTTTCATCAAAAGGCTCTTTAATTTCTCTTTGCTTTCTGCCATAACGGTGGTGTCATCTGCATATCTGAGGTTATTGATATTTCTCCCTGCAATCTTGATTCCAGCTTGTGCTTCATCCAGCCTGGCATTTCGCATGATGTACTCTGCACACAAGTTAAATAAGCAGGATGACAATATACGGTCTTGAGGTACTCCTTTCCCAATTTGGAACCAGTCTGTTGTTCCATGTCCAGTTCTAAATGTTGCTTCTTGACCTTCATACAGATTTGTCAGGAGGCAGGTAAGGTGATGTGGTATTTCCATCTCTTTAAGAGTTTTCCAAATTTTGTTGTGATCCACACAGTCAAGGGCTTTGGCACAGTCAATAGAGCAGAAATAAATGTTTTTCTGGAACTCTCTTGCTTTTTCTATATCCAACAGAGGTAGGCAATTTGATCTATGGTTCCTCTGCCTTTTCTAAATCCAGCTTGAACATCTGCAATTTCACAGTTTACATAACTATTGAAGCCTGGCTTGGAGAATTTTGAGCATTACTTTGCTAGTGTGTGAGATGAGTGCAATTGTGTAGTAGTTTGAACATTCTTTGGCATTGCCCTTCTTGATTGGAATGAAAACTGACTTTTTCCAGTCCTGTGGCCACTGCTGAGTATTCCAAAGTTGCTGGCATATTGAGGGCCACCATGAATATATTGGGGTCAGTAAGTCAGTCCACATGTAATAGAAGTGTGCTGACTCACTGAACAGACCTCATATTGCACCATAATCCAACTAAAATATCACAGTCTCCTCCATCCTCAGCTTCTTGTGACTTTTATTTTAACAGATTTAAACTACAGTTTTAAATATTCACTTACTTATTCTTAGACTTTCCTGGTGGCTCAGACGGTAAAGCATCTGCCTACAATGCAGGAGACCCGGGTTCAATCCCTGGATGGGGAAGATCCTCTGGAGAAGGAAATGGCAACCCACTCCAGTACTCTTGCCTTGAAAATCCCATGGGAAGAGCCTGGTAGACTACATTCCATGGGGTCACAAAGATTCGAACACGACTGAGCTACTTTACTTACTTATTCTTAAATTCTGCTCCAATAGCAGAATTTTGTTTTAACTCTCAGATGAGGTAGCAAAAATTAATTAAAATTCAATTATCCAATAAAATGAAACTTTCATTTAGTATATAGCCATGTGTCCTCTGATTCATTCCAAATGGATGTTTTGCAGATAGCATCTTCACTTCTAGATCATGTTATGGGAGAAGACTCTTGAGAGTCCCTTGAACTGCAAGGAGATCCAACCAGTCCATCCCAAAGGAAATCAGTCCTTAATATTCATTGAAAGGATTAATGTTGAAGCTGAAACCAATACTTTGGCCACCTAATGGGAAGAACTGACTCATTGGAAAAGATCCTGATGCTGGGAAAAATTGAAGGCAGGAGGAGATGGGGATGAAAGAGGATGAGATGGTTGGACAGTATCACCAACTTGATGGACAGGAGTTTAAGCAAGTTCTGGGAGTCGATGATGGACAGGGAAGCCTGGCACGCTGCAGTCCATGGGGTCAGAAAGAGTCGGACATGACTGAGTGACTGAACTGGATTGAACTGAACTAATGGGAAACAGGCTGCTTGGTGTTTGCCGACTTCCTATTCTTTTTGAGAATTTGGTTATTTCACTCTGTTTTACTATTAATCTCTAAAGCAATAAAACTTCTCTCAAATAACTTAGATTTAGGTGCAAAATCTGATGTAAATCAGATTCAAACTTATTGATAAAAAAAATCAATAGTGGAGAAGTTCCCAGAGATCTGAACTGATGGCTTGATACAATTGTTATATACTGTGATACACATTATTTTACCCTCTTTTCATCAAACTAATCTCTGGTTTTTATACTTCAAACAACTTCCCAAAATATGAGAAATCTTATTAGCTCTTTTATGTTAAGGAAGTCTTTCTACAAGACATTATCAAACTTTCACATTGGAACACGAATCTATCTCATAGCTGAGGATTGGTGGGATATATTATCAAGTAAATTGTGCTCAAAATAATACATCCAGTCCTATTTAGATATGTTTGAAATATTCTTTAAAGTTGTTTTAATCCATCCATCTATTCTCCCATACAACAAACATTTATTCGGAAAACTGAATATATATATACTCTGCTAGGTGGCTTCACCTTCAATCTTACCTCATATGTAAGAATAGTTTCTTGGCCCAGAAAAAGCTCAAACTAATACAAGCATCTTTATGAATATAAATAAAACCATATTATAGAAATTTGATAATTTCAATTATGAAATTGATCATTTCAATTATGATATTGACAATATTCCTGAATGTTTGCAGGTAAGACTTTGCAGGAAGTTCAGCTTACTTCATGATTTATTTGTCAGCCACATTCCCAGTTAAGACTATTAGTACACAAATGATAGAAGTGGTCAGAATAATTCAGGGAATATTAGTGTAGTTTCTTGCCTCTAGCTACTGATAATCTCATCGATATCTCATGCAATTTCTAATAAAAATTGTATATTGTTAGATTGCAATAATAAATATAGAATCTAATATGATTTTAAGCCATTTCAAGTGACATGAGAATATAATGATTTGGGTATGGTGTTCCAACTAGAAGTTTTCAGAAGTTTCCCAGAGTAGGTGGTATTCTAGCTGAATTTTACAAGATGAGCTTTTATTTGGCCAGGAAATGATAGGTGAGGAAAGCATCACGGCACAGAGAACAGCACCAGGACAGGTGTGCAGAGTAGGCAGGGAACTACACCCACTTAAGTATGATTAGGGGTAAGGCATGAGGTATACTAGTGGGACCTGGGGCTGGAGACCATATGGTCTCCATTTCAAAACTGGTCAGGCTACTTCAAAAAATCTCAAAATGTACCACAGATCAAAAGGAGCCAGTGAAGAGATTTTAAGAGAAATGAAATAATTGGGCTTTAGGTCTACATTTTAGCATGATTGCTCTAAGTCCAACACTGCTGTAAAAGAACTAAGAAAGAAAAAATGGAGGCAATGTCTCCTATTCAGTATCAGGAAGAGGAGATTTTCTGAAGAGCCCTCTCTCCCAGGAGGATCTGCTCATGCTGTGGATGTTTGAAGCTGTGGGTCTCCTGTCCATACTTGATTCTGCAACTGGACCCCTTTTCCTCCCCTTCATGAATTATGCCTCATGCCCTGATTATCTTCCCTTATAACCTGATTTCACTTCCTTAATCTTCTCATTCTTTAAGACCCCAGTCAACTTGGACCAACTATTTTCTCCTGAGGAGAAGACAATAAAAAAGAAGCAAGTAAGTTGTATTGTTCAAAATAACAGTATTCTAAATTTATAGCATTAATGCCATGTTTATATATTTCACATACCTACTTTACAAAAACAGATAGTATGGCTCTATTTAATTAGCTTCTGTATGTATTATGCTTACCCAGTGATATCTACATTTTAGGATAAAAATAGCTTTAGTAGATCCATATGCAACACCAGCCACTGACATAAAGAATACATAATGAAACCGTTATATTCCAAGAGAAAAACCAGATGATTAATTTCCAAATATTTTTAGTGGAATGTTAACAGGGAAACAAATAATATAATTATACATATGGGTACCCACACAGACTCATACACACACAAAAACTATACAAAACATTATTTTTCTATTTTAAGCTATGTCATTGAACTTACTTGGTTACTAGAAAAATCTTTTAGAAAGCACCCTGAAACAGCACTGTGGAGATGTAAGACAAAAAAAACAAAAAAATTCCACTACTATATAGCTTTCAGTGTAGAACCTATAATGTCCTTGATGGAGACCATCATGTATTGGGACACATATGCTGTTTTCTACTATTTCTTTGATTAGCCCTCATTCTTGCTCTTCAGGGTTTCTATCATAATACAAGAAAATAAAATTTTAAGCCCAGAAGGATTTTTACAGTAATGCAAGCTATTGATCGGTGCAATTTTTTCAACCAAAGCTTACTATCGCATCCAGATTCCTTACAGCTCCAATATGCCCAGTGGGTTAATATTAGGTAAGGTACAAGCTGTTAGAAAACTACCAGTAATTTTTCTCCCCTCAATGTTGCTACATATTTCAAGCTCCTGTGGGGCAATAACAAAACTTTATTTTTTGCTTTTGTCCAAACCTCAGATTTCAGACATATTCTGAGCAATAAAGATCAGCCATAAAATATGTATTCAAACCATGATTTTCTTGTGTTGGTTAATCCTAAGACATTGGGGCATAGCCATGCCTATTTTCCAGCCCAGAAAGACATCTTAAACACCTGCCATCTCCCCCCTATTCCCAGAAGACCATGGATGAACTATAAATAGTGATTGCTATTGCCTTCTCTAACTGGACATTTTAACTTTCCACTATCTGCTTCCCCAGGCTCTGCTTTGAATCTTCTACTTCTGCTTCCTGGCCTTAAGTCCTTTGGTTTGTAGCTAAGCCCATCCTATGTCTAATCTCTACAGGCTGTCTCTGCTTCAGAGGCAATTTTATAGGAGGCTTAAGCTTCAATGTCCTTCATTTGCACAGGCCATTTCCGTGATCCCTGTATTAGGAAAATCCCCCTGGAGGAGGGAATGGCAACTCACTCCAGTATTCTTGCCTGGAGAATCTTCATGGACAGAGGAGCCTGCAGGGTTACAGTTCATAAGATCACAAACAACTGGACACGACTGAAGCGACTTCGCACTCGCACTCTCGTGACCCTGAATGGGAAACTAGAAATTTTCATTTACATTGAAAAGTAAGAATTTGGGGGACTTCCTTGGCAGTCCAGTGGTCAAAAATCCACACTTCCAATGCAGGGGGTGTGGATTTGATACCTGGTTGAGATCCTACATTCTGCATGGCATGGCCAAAAAAAAAAGTAAGAAATTGTATTTTTTCTCAAAGATGACCACCCATACATTTATGAGGCTTTTGATGCCACAAAACTTAGATCTGCCCCTAATTTCATCCCTATATTAGCTTTTTGGTTGAGGTCCCCCTTGTAGAACTGTTCTCTTCAGTCTCACCAACTGGGTTCTCCTTGCTGAGGCCCACAGCTATGTTCCAGCTTGACCTAGGCGTCTCTAGGCTTCTGCACAAAAAGCCATGCCAGTCTCATCTCTGGGCCCTGCTTATCAGCATAAGAGAAGAAAAACCTGAACTACAATCAATAGTATAAGACAAATATTACCCTAAAAGCATGTATGTGAATAAAATGCAAAATTAAGTCCCCAAGATAGGATAGAAAACAGATTACTTTCATCTGCTGCCAGTTTCTCTGGGACATATCCTAGAATCGCATGAAAACTGGGAAAAAGAAAGCTATTGATACTTCTAATGCAGACATATCTAAATATCTCTGAGTGACAATTTAGCCACAGATAGAGGGTCCTGAAAGTATGTTTGTTTCCACCTAAATGTTGGCACCATCGGAGACTACAGCCCAAGTGGATAAAGCTGTACATGTGGGGCTGTCCACCTGCAGAATGGCAGGTGGAAAATTATTCAGGGGAAAGAGTTTAATTGGTGACCTTTAAAATAATGATTCATTACCTTAAAACACTTCTATTATGTCAGCGTGAGTGCTTCAATTGAAACTAATGTATTTAAATCAAAAACAGTAGGTCTTATTTAACCTATCTCAACCAAAAAAAAAAAGTACATTTTAAAGAATTTGTTGGAATTCTTTACTTTTCCTTCCCCTTCCCCCATTCTCCCTTCATCCTTTTCTTTTGCTCTTTTCTGTGCTACTTTCTTCCTCTTTCCTTCTTTTCTTCCCTTCTTTCTTTCTTCTTCCCCTCCCTCTGTTAAAGCCCTGCTTTTATTACTTGGGCATTCTCCAATTGTTCATTTGCAAATGAAGTTGTATCTGCAGAATAGTCTCTAACTCTAAATAGTCAAAATCCTTTCTCCATTTCCTGGAAGCAGCTGGCCAAAAATGACTTCAGGAAAAACTCTTCCAACCAGGCAAAGAAATCTGGCAGACCAGTGTTCAACTTTTGATTTGACTCTTACTAGTTACTACCTGGAGTTGCTTGGGTATGGAAGTGAGATAATATTTGTAAAGTAGCTGCTGAGGTTCTGGACCCTTAATTAAGGTTAGTTCACTGCACTGGCCCTCATAGTCTAATGGTTGGTCCTCCATCATTACCTCATTGCACATATTTTTGTATGTCCAGCCCAAAGGCAACTCTTTTAGGTCTTACATTTGGCCTGGATTTTCCCAGAAAGAGTAACTGAGAAAATTAACAACCTATTAAATGATACGCTGAAAGTGTTGCACGACTCACAAAAACCAGATTCCTATATGCTAACATGGATCTAAACCTAGAGCAGACATATGCAGGCAGCTACTCCAGTACCAAGAAAATAAATGGCTGGGTAAAAGCTATATTTACTAGAACATGTTTGTGATTTTTGAAGGAAAATTTTGTGACCAGTTTTCATTATATTCTGGGCTATGTAACTTTTTATGGCATACACATTTATAAATAAAAGTATGAGAGCCTCTAAATCACTGACTTAGGCTGAAATGATGCCTCTAGGGTTTGGGATTATAAAAAAATAAAAGGAGACTGAGCAGGGATCATAAGGCAATATCCTACAGGAAGCAAATTGATACCTGGGATTACAGTAGCAATTCCTTTCTGGCATTCACGAAGGAACATATTTTAGATAAACAAATAGGCAGAACATTTTGGATCTCTGTAAATAGATCTAAAAAGTCAGGCAAGAGCCTTTCCCTATATGGGTGCAAATGACATCATTCATAACCTTTTGAGCAATTGGTGCATTTTGGAGAGCTATAATTTGCAGATATGATACTGAAGTTGAACTATTCACACTATTTAACATTATAGCCCTATTGGCAGAACATGAGAAAGACAAGCTATGACTAAATTTCTCATGACTATTTTTTCAATAAGAAAATTTCACCTGTAACATTTCCATATTAAAAATGTGTTTAGATATTAAATATTTTTTGTTCTGTATCTGAAAAAATGCTGATTTATTCCTATATCAATCTTTTAGGCCAAATGCCATAACTGCTATTTTTCTAATGGATGTACAGACATAGGAAGTTAAGTGACACACAGAAGGGATCCTAAACCACAGTCATTTTCTATCTTTTAGTCATATGTTCCAAGGTATCAGTGTGCAAAGTACTGAGTGAGGAATTTAGAGGAGCTTGAAATGAAAAAGAAAATGTTATATTATTCCTTAAGGAATTTAGAAACAATAGGAGAGAGGAAATATTACACAAATATTTATGATGCAAGAAGCAGCTTAACATGTGCCATGAGAAATGTACAATCATTGGGTCATAGAGTTTCAAAGAAGGCAGAAGTCTGTCCAAGATAGCTCAAAAAAGCTTCATGAACAAATGTTATTCAATCTAGATCTTGAATTATAAACACAATTTGAAACAAAATATATTGGTGAATTGTATTCTAAGAATCCAATTTTAAGTAAACTTGCATTTGTTCCTCTTGAACAAAAACTCTGAGAGGTAAAATTAAAACCTAACAAAAGTCTTTGTTATTACCTCATAATAACAGAAATTTTTTGACTTCTGTGCTCATAATTTCCACCAATTATTTCTAATGGAATCTGAAGATCAGAGTATACTACGGGTAAAAAACAGCATGAACAAAGAAAAAAAAATCACTAACTCTTTACTGATTGTAATATTTGATGTCTAATGACCAGAGGTAGAAGAATGGAGGAGCATTAGTGACTGACATCATCCTCTGGGGAACTCTTGGAGCACTGTAGCTTTAAAAAGAACACATACACCCTAATTCATTTAGTTGAGCACTTATTTTAAAATACATCAGAATAAGAAACATACATAATAAATTACTACAGGTTTGTTATCTTTTCTTTTTTAGTGTGTTTTTTCCATTTACCTAACAATGAAAAACATTATGTTATTTTGATTTTATTTGAATATCCATTCATCTGGATGGGGTACAGGATATAAACTGGTTATGCTGTTTTGATAAAGTGCATAAATTAGCCTCCCTTTTATTCAGGCCATTCCCTTTTATTATTTATAGTTATGCTCACCAAAAAGAACAAATAAATCCTGTGAAGACACTAAACAAGCCTCTGTTGGAAATATTAGTGTTCACATACGATAATCCCTTTCACAGGGTGAAGGCACTGCAAACAGCTCCTCAAGCCCTGAGTTTCCACTGTGCACTTAGGGTCACTCGTGGGCATCTACATAAACAAATGTCACTACTGGTTAAAAGGAGACATTCAGACACTCAGCACCCGGAGTAAAAATGGAGTTCTTGACACATGGATAAACTAAAACTCCCACCTACTTAAAAATTACTCGCAAGATTATTGCTAAAGTAACTTTCCTATTAATTCATGTTAATAGCTCTTGGGTTTGAAAACAGTATCATGGGTTAGTGCTAGTATATTTCACCTTCTTCAAGGTAATAATTTAAGTATAAGTAAATGTAAGATACATCTGACTATATCATTCGCATAAGCAGTGCAAAAATATTCAGAAACAATAGGGAAAAATGCATTTGTATGCTTAATTTGAATAGAATTAGTGAATCAGGTCCTTGCAAACTAAACTTGAGTGTGAAGGAAACATATCCAGAGAGACAAGGGGCAGGGTGAGCAGGGGTTGCCAGAGGAGGGAGAGAAGGGGAAGATGTGGGAAGACCAAGCAAATAGCCTCTTTATACATTGAGACGGTTTTGAGAATAATAATGTGCTAGTTTCTTTCTTTCTTTTTTTTTTTTTTTAATCCAAGTAGCTATTGAAGATTGTAATGATTTCAGTCTAAAAAGCAATGCTGGAAAGCCTCTTTGGAGATTGCCAACTCCCACTGTGCAGAAACACTGTGTTCCTGCGTGCGGGTGTAATGGAGACAAACAAAAGAAACACTTCAAGGAAAAGGGAGGCAGGAGAGGGAGGGCAGAAAAAGCGCCGAAGACGTGGTTCCCAGAAAAACAGTAAGAGTTTTAGCTATGACCAAAAGCAAACATAACAACCCCCAGGTTTGAAACTGATATAAGTTAAATTAAAAGGTTAGCAATTTAAGCAATATAATACATAATGATATTCTCAGTCAAAATAATAGTCACTTGTCATCAACAATAATGATCTAGTCCCAGTTGCAGTGATACCAAATACCCCCACACACATACACACACCTTGAACTGGCTCAATGTGATTTCACCTTTTCAGATATCTGATTGGGCTCCTATTGGGAGCAAATTTATTTGAAAGATTATTAGTTATGTAAACACGTTGTTCTATTGCTTCAGTCTGCTTGCACATATCTCTTTTTTTCTCCCTTTTGGAAAAATAAATATTTTAAAAATCAACATACATAACTACACAATGAAAGTATCCTAATTAAGATGTCTCTTAGTTACTTCAGCTCCTATAAAGATTTAAACATGGCTTATTACCTCCAGATTCTGACCAAAGGTTAATAATAATTACTGTTTGCTTTCAAATGTTCTTAATGCAAAACTTGCATGAGATGAAAACCATGTGAGGTGAAAATCTGTATTGTATGCACTTTCCAGAAAAGACTATGAAGATAAACATTTTAAATAAGTATATTTAAATTTGTTTTTAATCTCAGAAAATTTTATCACAGTGTCTGTTTTTAAAACTATGAAATGAGGATTACCTCTGCTTAATATCATTATTTCTGTACTAGGAACGGATGCTTCTTGGATAGTCATTATATGTCATTATAAATCAACATATAATTACTACGTTATTCACCATTGTATAAGGTTTATCTGTAGGTTTCATCAAAGTATTTTGGTGTTACTACATTTCATATGGTGCAGTGCAAGTGAAGCATCTCCTTCTTGTAACCAGAAATATTCTCTGGAAAAAATCACCCAGAATTATTCTGATATATGGTCTTCACAACCCTATTTGGAAAGCAAATTATTGTATCTGAAAACTATGAGGAAAGGAAGTTCAGGGGGGAAAAAAAAAGACATGGGCAAGACGTTGTGGCCAAAAACTCCAAACCACTAATGCTGTCAAAATTATTTTGAAAGTCACAAAATAATCTGAGAACCATATATTACTTAGCTCCTTTTTTAACAGAGACATGATCTTGATTATGCTATCTTTATTATCACTGTGTTAAAAAGCATAATTGTAAAATTTACCAATGTACAGTAAGTTCATTAATTATAATACAAAAATATTCTACCAATGGACACAGAATATCATTGAATGATATTCTTTTGTATAGTCCACTGAAATAATAGTTGTTTAATACAGTATTTACATACTTAATATCTGAGTAGCTATTAGCCATACCTGGTTATAAGATAGGAAAATAACAAAGAACAATATAGGAATTCTGCTCTTACTGACAACTGTTGTTCCTGTTTCTTGAATAAAGAAAACATTTTTTTTTGCTTAATATTATTCAAGAAATTGAAAAAGCTAGCTGTTAACTATAGGCAGATCCATTCTTATTCATAATGCTCAAATGTTTCATTTTGATATCTCATGTCCCTTTTGTTTTTAATTATTTATTATCAGTGCTAGCATATTATATATAATATAATGATAGTTATTATTACATAATGGCTAACATTTATGAAACATTTACCATGTGCCATGCATTTTTATAAGAGCTTTACATACACTGACACATTTAATTCTCATGACAACCTGAGAGATGTATTTTATTATCCCAATTATATAGATGAAAGGTTAAATAACTTGCCCAAGAGCAAATGCATTTTAAGTGGGAGTCAGAATTAAACCCTGGTAGTCTGCTTTGTACACAGTACTTCTGGTATTGGAAAGTCAAGGCATGACTAAATATATCTATATTTATTTGAATGTATTCAAATTATCATATAAGTTTATACTATTTCTAAGCAGTAGAATATGTATGATTTACCAATAAAATTGTAATATACTTTTCAGAGGAAACACTATTATCATATACAACCATCCATCCTCTGGAAAATAAAATTTTTAAAGACAGAGTGAAGAAACGAGAAAGGCATCTCTGATTGACCTCAAAAAGAGAAAGATGGAGGCCACCTAAGACTCCAAGGAAGAGCAATGAGCTAGAGTCACTCCCTTCCTTTACCTTGTCTTTTGATGATTTCAATATGGCTGTAGTTTGTATTATTCTCATTGCTTGCTTTTTATTCAAAAAAAAAAAAGAAGGAAAAGACATGTTTGTCAACTAAAAATGATTAAGAAGAATGTGGACTTTTATTTTACTCTTTCCTCACAAAATCCAGTTATTTTTCTAGAATACATTTTTTTTTAAGAAGACAGTTTAATAGCAAGTTCTGTCTCCATTCATTATGATGCTTAACAAGACAGTCTGGGTGGGTGGTTGCTCATCTGGAGCTTGGTAGTGGGTTGCTTACTAAACAATAAGTAAGTCAATCTAAAGAAACAACTCTGATGATGGTAGAGAACTCTAGATGATGATGGTCTGTGGTGGTCTCACCTACCTAGATGTCTGCCTGTGGACTTTCACACCTGGGACTGAGTTTCCATTTATGTTCAGATTTGAAGCAGCAGCAGTGTAAGTAAAACAGTGCAAGACAGTAACATACGAAGTTGGAAAGATATAGTCTGTGCCCTGTAGAAGCTCACAACTTAGTGCATGAATGAGTGGCAGAGACTAAGTGTTTACTATGACTCTGAGACATTGTACAAGTTGTTGGTGAAGACAATGCCACATAATCTAAGAGGGGCCAAGGCAGGGTAATCAGGAAGCCTTCACAGAAGAGACGACATGTGTCTGGATCTTGCAGAAGGTTTTATCATCAAGCCAACCAAAGAGAACAGGGAGAGGGATATGCAGAGATTAAAACAGTTCTTGCCAGAAGAAAAATACAACAACCCAATCAATTTCACTTGCGCAGAAATCAGTTCTTAGAAACTACTTACAAACTCCAGCAGAGCAGAAGGATTCTCAGCCATTCCCAGCAAGTGTGTAATCCCACATGGAACTCTCCTCATTCATTTGCTGAGAGCATGAATATGGGGCAACAGTGGTGAAATCATCCAGCGATGATTTTAACCCCTCAGCCCTTCATCATTTAGCACCTTCCCCTCACTTTGCTGTTTCTCTGTTTGGAGTTCTGTTAAGCAGGGTGCTTGTGGCTTTAAAAATGCAAAATGGTTGCCAAAAAGAACAGTTTTGCCATGTAGCAAATGTTCATACTCTGCAATGCTAATTTATGTCCTTCCCTATAGTTATACAGGTTGCTATGTGCAATGAATTAAACATTAATAAAAATATTTGATGATGCTATTAGAGAATATATGGAGAAAAATGAATGCTTGAGTACAGGTGTTGGCGTTCTAAGGAGACAGTTTTTTTCTTTTCTCAAGATTTGAAAAGCCACTGAAATGAAAGCATTTGGAAAATGCAACTATTGGAAAACTTAGCATGAGTAAGTTTCTGTTGCTTAACCTGGGTACTGGCTTCATGGATGTGCAATTGGAAATAATTCACCAGTTCTACACTTATGATAAGAATACTTTCATTTGGATATATCATATATTAATAACAACTTTAAGAAATTTTAGCATTAGCAATGAAATCTTTAATACATTCAAAAATGCAGAAGTATAACCATATTTTTTCAGTTCCAAATCTAAAATAAAAACAACATAAAAATAGGAGAAACACCTCTCCACATAGCAATGGATTTTTTCATCTCTTAAAGAAATTTGATAAATGTAATAGAAATTCTGGCTATGATATTTGTGGAAAATACCCACAAAATATATATTTGTGAATGAAGTAGGACATTTTTTTTCATCTTACTTGAGCTCAATACATTGCTGCTTTTGTTTCCACTTTTGTGTTTCTATATAAGAGAACGGAACAGCCCTAGAGGCTGACAGACAGTTATGTGGCATTTAACAACAGAGAAGGAGGCTCCGTCGGCCAAGAGTGGCAATAAGCTGACTGACTTCATGGAATACTAGAGGTGGGAAAATTACCTTGATGCTTTCTACTTGTGCTGATTTTTTCTTCTGCTGACACTTTTGATGTTCTGAAAGTTGCTTTGCTCACATCCTCTGCTACTGGTGTCAAAGCACACTCTCAATCTTCACATGCCAAAAGAGGGAGAAAACCTTATTTCAATGCCCAAAAGACTTAGCTCCTGTCAAAGACATTCATTTAACACTCACAGTTGGTCTATGGCAACTTGAAGATGTTGTCTTAAGAAGTAGGGCTGATAGGGGGTGGGGTGGAGAAGAAAAGGCCTGGCTTTCTAGGGAAATCTTGTGCTCACCATATCCTGAAGGCATGTAATAAGAAGGGCTTGTACCCTCGTGAATAGAGAGGGCAATTTTGACTGTTACAAGGCCTGTGCTTCTTCAAGAAAAGGGGGTGGGATTAAGCAAGCATAAGATCATTACAACTGGCTAAGAATGGGGATATTCTAAAAACAATTAAAAGTTTTTTTATTAGCAAAGCTTTCTCCGATAAAATTAACTGCCCCTCAGTCTTGTTTCTTTTTTAGTTTTGGTCAGCTACAGCTAATACATTTCATAATAAGAAAAGCCATCACCATCATTAATTGCAGACTTTGAATCTTCTTAATGTTTCAAGTACTCTAAATACCATACTGAAAACATAGCCATTCCTAAATATGTGTGGCAACTGAATCCTAATCTGCATAAAATAAGCATATAAAACTGGAAGTCATTTATTAAAAGGTAATCAAATGTTTTAGTAGAGATTTGCTATTTGGCTAAATGGCAGACAGATGACAAGCCACTCTTCTATTTACTCTGAACACATACACACCTATATTGCATACCCATCTCAGAGCATTTATTCATCTTCCACCCCTATCCCCACCACAACAGTCCTCTCTGATGGTCTCATTTGTTCCACCCTGAAATTCATCCCAGAACATGATGAAGTACACAAACTTAGTTTGATGAACTAATGAACAAACTTAGTTCATTGAGCCCTCTTTTCTTTCCTTAGGCTATTTTTAAAAACTGTGTCTTTTACACAATAAATCCTAATTCAGCCAATCCCAATTCATTCAAACAGCATCTGAATTTTAAAATTGGCTCCTTTTCAGACAATTAGCCAGAGTGCCAATTTCCCAGTCAAATAAAATCATTTTCCCATTAACATTTTTGGTTATATAATCTGCTATACAAATAAAATACTATTAAAACTCAATGTGCAAATTAAGTCCCTAGAATATCTCAGTTGCTAATTTGGTCAGATAATTCCAAGCATACATTTTGCCATCATTTAAATTGGAGATTTTTTTCTGCTGGCTGATTGCTTTCCAAGGGTGAGAATGTGGCTGAAGAGCCCAGTGCATGTCTCAGATTTTCCACACTTTGTACACATGGAAAGTGTCTTTGGGCTGGGACTCTCTCCTCTGTCTGTAGAGCATATTGTACTTGCAGCCCTGCCTTTCCTCCTTCTAGGCTGCCAGACACATTTGCCCAAAATGAGTCACTCAGTCTTTGATTTTTTGCATTTAAGTTTGGCCTGTCTAATGTTGTTTGCACAGCCATGCCACATTGTTAGAAGTTGCGATTCAGTGTGTCCTTGGAGCTTTTCTTCTGCCAGCCCTGCCTTCTTGCAGTGCCCTATTTCAGTTCACTGTTGAGCAGCTGACTCAGGGCCTTAAAGTGAACCACCTCCCATGTCTGCCCAGTTCCCATGCTTGCTGCTGTGCTGATCTTTGCTTCACAGCTACAGGCCCAGCTGGAGACATACTTTTAGTAATCTTGCTTTCCCATTTTTGTCACATATGTCTTGCAGGTGATGCGGGAAGCTGCCTGCGACATCTGTGACAGATCCAGACCTCCCAACCATATGGAAGGTTGGACAGTACCAAACATTTGATTGGATCCAGAGTTTGGTGCCACATTTACTGCCAACCTTCTAAAAGGCACACAGGCCATCTTGAGTTGGTTTCTAGTTCTTTGTTTCCCAGAGCTACAATTCAGAATAGTTTGATTTTCAACAATTTCAGTGATACACCACTATCACCTACAGATTACTGGTTACTGAGTGTACAAATTACAAAATCACCTTAAGTCTCAGTTTCTTTATTTGTCAGATTATGATAATAATCATTTCTGCTCCATCTGCCAATGTAGGAGACACAGGTTCGATTCCTGATCTGGGAAAGTCTCCCATGCCGCAGATCAACTAAAGCCTGAACTGCAACTGCTAAGCCTGTGCTCTAGAGCCCACGACCCACAACAACTGAAGCCCTTGTGTCCTAGAACGCGTGCTCTGCAGCAAAAGAAGTCACGACAAGGAGAAGCCTGTGCTGTGCAACTATATAGTAGCCCCTGCTCACTGCAACTAGAAAAAGCCAGCACAGCAACAAAGAACCAGACCCCAAAAAATTTATTAATTTTTACAAGTTTCTAAATCAAAATTTCTTTTTTCAACCCATCATTATTTTTAACTGTATTCATATTTAGAGAGCCTGAACATGGAATTATATATTTCTCTGAACTTCCTAAACTTTACTAACTGGAATTGTAAGGTTATCATATTTGGCTATATAATCATCTCACTATTTAAAATTCTAATATAAAAATATGATTTTCTCTCAAAGTTGATTTGACTTCTACTTTACGTAAAAGTTCTTATTCAAGAACAGTAGAATTTATCACACTGCTTTCTCACTCTTATGAGAAACTATGAGAGTAAAGACACACCAAATGTAATTAGAATTTTTGTATATAACAATGGGGCCATTTTTCATCACTGACTCTGCCATTGGACCAGCCTTATTATTGATAATAGGAAAGTTTAAGACATACTTTCCTTTTGGCCAGTCTGTGGATTCATACACACATATACGAAGTTACATATAAACATACTTTTTCAATGTCAAATGCTGCAAGTTATATGTTTCTTATAAAAAAGTTTTGGTCATCCACTTACTTATAAGCCTTTGTGTGTGTTAGTCACTCGGTCATGTCCAACTCTTTGCAACTCCATGAACTGTAGCCCACCAGACTCCTCTGTCCATGGAATTCTCCAGGCAAGAATACTGGAGTTGCCATTTCCTTCTACCAGGGATCTTTCCAACACAGGGACTGAACCTGCATCTCCTGTATTGCAGGTGGATTCTTTACCATGTGAGCCACCAGGGAAGCCCCATTCATAAGTGCAAACAAATCAGTTTTGGTCATACCAATAATATTACTTTAGTTATTTTAACATTATATATAAAATATGGTTGATTATGACATATGCATATATGCATATGTGCCATTTGTATGTGTATATATGTGATTGCATATCTATGCTGCTAAGTCGCTGCAATCGTGTCCAACTCTGTGTGACCCCATAGACAGTGACCCACCAGGCTTCCCCGTCCCTGGGATTCTCCAGGCAAGAATACTGGAGTAGGTTGCCATTTCCTTCTCCAATTGCATATGTATAAATATCTACAAAAATTATTCATTATTCTTTGTCCTGATCTTTTCCTTTGTTGTTTCTTCCTTGGAATTACTGAGCACTTGATGTATTTTCATACTTTTTATTTACTAGGCTGTATAAGTTATATATACTTATTTCTATGATTTCATTAATATGTATATTATTGTGCTTATTAAACTGAGTAGTATCCAGTTTTCAAAATATTCATTAGAATTATTTATCTTTCTCAAAGGTTAACTTTTTAAAATCAGACCAGTGAGTCTATTGCAAAATATACTCTTCCTTGTGTTCTAAGAAGAACTCTATAACCATCATCCATGGACCACAAAAATAATATTGTAGATTTTTCTTTCTTGATAGCACATTCCCTTTACCTATCAAAAAAAATGACTTTAGATTGGAAAAAGGCATGAAAACATCAACTGTGTCTTCACAGCCTTCAGTTTCCTTCCTAGGAAGATATATTCCATGATCATTTTGCCAGACTTGTTCAATTATTTAACAAATCTTCATTGAATGCCTTTTTGTGACAGTCAATCTCCTGGCTGGACAGACAGGTGAATCTACCATGGTGGGAAGAAATTAGTCAGCTGACCCAGGTTATATTGACATATTGTGCCTAATAAATGATCGCACTGGGGACAGGACTTCAGGTCTGAAGCCAAATTCTACTTAGGATGTTCAGATCCACTCAGTGCCTCCAACTGACCTCTAATTCAAGTCATTCTACAGAATTTCCCCAGGAGAATGCTGAAAGTCTACATAATTAGAAAGATTTATTTCAGCTCTCTACCTGTGCTTAGAAAGACTCAGAGTTGGCTGCTTAAAGAATGTGATGGGTCCTCATTCTGGAAGGTATGCATTGGTTATTAAGTATTTTTGTGTAAGGAACTTGAAAGTCAGGAAAGCAACACTTACCACAAGGAGATCTCTAGCTTTCTCCTGTTTTCAGGCATTCTTCATATCTATACGTTTTTATAGTCTTATTATTAAATAAATCCTATATCACCTTATTTTATCTGTCAGAATCTTATCAGCAAAGGCCATCACCATTGTAGAAACCATAGAAATACTTTAAGAAGTCAACATACCTCTAATTTAGACATATCAAGTCAACTTTCTACTAATTCAGTTCTACCTCCAGGCAGCTTTGATAAAACTTTTATAGGACTCCTTTGTGCCCCTAAATTTTTCTGTTCTAGGACAAATACATCTTTTTATTGCTCAGAGTTCTAGGTTTCCTCTGTTGTGTGCTTCCACACACATTAAGGACAATGGCAATAATCATAGTGACCAAATCTTCAAGATAGATGTCTACTTCAACAGATGATCCTATTTACAAAGCAGAAATAGAGATACAGACATAGAGAACAAATGTATGGATACCAAGGGGAAAAAGGGGTGGATGGGGGAATTGGCAGATTGGGATTGAGATAGATAGATAGATATATAGATAGATAGATAGATTGATAGATATACTATTGATACTATTGCATAAAATAGATAACTATTGAGAACATACTGCATAGCACAGGGAACTCTATTTGATGTACTGTGGTGATCTGAATGGGAAGGAAGTCCAAAGGGGAGGGGATATATATACATATACATATACATATACATATATCCCCTCCCCTTTGGACTTCCTTCCCGTGTGGCTGATTAATTTTGCTGTAGAGTGGAAACTAACACAACAAATGAGAAAATAGAAAGAGAAATTAAGGAAACAATTCCATTCACCATTGCAATGAAAAGAATAAAATACTTAGGAATATATCTACCTAAAGAAACTAAAGACTTATACATAGAAAACTATAAAACACTGATGAAAGAAATCAGAGAGGACACTAATAGATGGAGAAACATACCATGTTCATGGATCGGAAGAATCAATATACTGAAAATGAGTATACTACCCAAAGCAATCTATAGATTCAATGCAATCCCTATCAAGCTACCAATGGTATTTTTCACAGAGCTAGAACAAATAATTTCACAATTTGTATGGAAATACAAAAAACCTCAAATAGCCAAAGCAATCTTGAGAAAGAAGAATGGAACTGGAGGAATCAATCTGCCTGACTTCAGGCTCTACTACAAAGCCACAGACATCAAGACAGTATGGTATTGGCACAAAGACAGAAATATAGATCAATGGAACAAAATAGAAAGCCCAGAGATAAACCCATGCACCTATGGACACCTTATCTTTGACAAAGGAGGCAAGACTATACAATGGAGAAAAGACAATCTCTTTAACAAGTGGTGCTGGGAAAACTGGTCAACCACTTGTAAAAGAATGAAACTAGAACACTTTCTAACACGATACACAAAAATAAACTCAAGATGGATTAAAGATCTAAACATAAGACCAGAAACTATAAAACTCTTAGAGGAGAACATAGGCAAAACCCTCTCTGACATGCATCACAGCAGGATCCTCTATGACCCACCTCCCAGAATATTGGAAATAAAAGCAAAAATAAACAAATGGGACCTAATTAAAATTAAAAGCTTCTGCACAACAAAGGAAACTATAAGCAAGGTGAAAAGACAGCCTTCAGAATGGGAGAAAATAATAGCAAATGAAGCAACTGACAAACAACTTATCTCAAAAATATACAAGCAACTCCTGCAGCTCAATTCCAGAAAAATAGACAATCCAATCAAAAAATGGGCCAAAGAACTAAATAGACATTTCTCCAAAGAAGACATACAGATGGCTAACAAACACATGAAAAGATGCTCAAAATCACTCATGATCAGAGAAATGCAAATCAAAACCACAATGAAGTACCATTTCACGCCAGTCAGAATGGCTGCGATCCAAAAGTCTACAAGCAATAAATGCTGGAGAGGGTGTGGAGAAAAAGGAACCCTCTTACACTGTTGGTGGGAATGCAAACTAGTACAGCCACTATGGAGAACAGTGTGGAGATTCCTTAAAAAACTGGAACTAGAAGTGCCATATGACCCAGCAATCCCACTGTTGGGCCTACACACCGAGGAAACCAGAATTGAAAGAGACACGTGTACCCCAATGTTCATTGCGGCACTGTTTATAATAGCCAGGACATGGAAGCAACCTAGATGTCCATCAGCAGATGAATGGATAAGAAAGCTGTGGTACATATACACAGTGGAGTATTACTCAGCCATTAAAAAGAATACATTTGAATCAGTTCTAATGAGGTGGATGAAACTGGAGCCTATTATACAGAGTGAAGTAAGCCAGAAAGAAAAACACCAATACAGTATACTAATGCATATATATGGAATTTAGAAAGATGGTAATGACAACCCTGTATGTGAGACAGCAAAAGAGACACAGATGTATAGAACAGTCTTTTGGACTCTGTGGGAGAGGGATGGGGGGGATGATTTGGGAGAACGGCATGTATAATATCATATAAGAAACGAATCGCCAGTCCAGGTTCGATGCCGGATACAGGAAGCTTGGGGCTGGTGCACTGGGATGACCTAGAGGGATGGTACAGAGAGGGAGGTGGGAGGGGGGTTCAGGCTGGGGAACACATGTACACCCGTGGTGGATGCATGTTGATGTATGGCAAAACCAATACAATATTGTAAAGTAAAAAAATAATAATAAAATTTAAAAAATAAAGCAACTATACTGTAATAAAAATTAATTAAAGAAACTGAAACATTTCTATAAAACTGAAACATTAAAAAAATAACCTAGTTTCTAATAGCAATAGTATTCTCAGTTAGGGTCCTAAGAGCTTAAATATTAACAATGTCCTTGTAATTTTGACAATTTCTTAGTTCTCAAGGAAATGTCCATTATATCAAGGAGATATATATTATTATAAAGTACTTTGGGATCATTAAATAGGACACAGAGCAAAGGTATAAAGTGATTTCTAAAAACAAACACCAAAGATCTATACAGAACATAAATCAAAATTATTTATACAGAGTAAACTCAACAGAATCAACATTGTGTTTGAACTGTTATAGCAGTGCTCCATGAGATGTCCTTGTCTCCAGTGTGCATCCAGTCCTTTCTTCATGGACAGCTCCTACTCAGGTATAATAATTTATAGCAATTGTATATTTCATGCATATAAAATATAAAGTTCTAAGCTGACATCCCTAGTTCTGTACCATCACTCATTTCTAAGTAGAGAGATTCCTCTCTACTTCATATTTCTTGTGCTCTTTCTTAAAGAATTAGTCAAAGTATTATTTCTATGATATAGAAATATATAGAAATATATCTGCTCCTTGCCAATACTTGTACCTTTCTACCACTCCTAAATCTTGTCAGAATATATTTTTCTACTTTCTAAGTAAATTTTTTATAGAAGTAAAATATGTCTTAGTTAGCTCAGGCTGCCATAACTAAATACCATAGACAGAGTGGGCTTAAAGAACAGACATTTATTTCCTCATAGTTCTGGAGGCCAGAATTCTGAGATAAGGGTTATCAGCCTATTGAGATTCTAAAGAAGACTCTCTTCTGGATTGCAGATGCTGACTTTCTTGCCATGTCCTAACATGGCAGGGAGACACAGAAAGCCCTCTGGTCTCTTATGAGGATACTTATCCCATCCTGAGGCCACCACCCTCATGACCTCAATTAAACCCAATTATCTCCCTAACACCCCACCTCCAAATACGAACACATTGATGGTTAGGGTTCCAACATAAGAATTTTGAAGGAATACAATTGAGTCCATAATAAACATATATTCAGGAAAGTGAAAAAATCATAAGAATACATTTTGATTAACTATTTCAAAGTAAATTTACCATGTGTCTTGCTTTTTTTAATTGTTTTGTGTCTTGCTTCTTTTGCTCAGTATTATGTTTGTGGGTTTCAACCATATACTAGTTTGCTCATTTTCTCTTATTTTATCAACATTTATCTTAAAATATTTACAAATACATCACACATCACAATTTGTCTATTCTACAGCACATAGGCATTTGCATTGTTTCCAGTTAGAACTTATTATAATGTCTTTTTACTTTTACATACTTTGGTACACATATCATGCATTGTGAAAGTATATCTAGTTAGCACTAGATCATCTAGATCTAGATTGAATATGTTGAACCTTAGTAGACAATTTATTATCCCCAATATTTTAAGTTTTGCTGAAGCCTTTGTTCAGTTCAGTTCAGTCACTCAATCATGTCCAACTCTTTGCAACCCCATGGACTTCAGTATGCCAGGCTTCCCTGTACATCAGCAACTCCCAGAGCTTACTCAAACTCACGTCCATTGAGTCAGTGATGACACCCAACCATCTCATCCTCTGTCATCCCCTTCTCCTCCCACCTTCAATCTTTCCCAGCATCAGGGTCTTTTCCAATGAATCAGTGCCTTAGGTTAAGAAAGTGCTTTTCTCTTCTGAGGTTACTAACAGTTTTTATCATTAATCAGTGTGAAATTTTAAATGTTTTCCTGCACCTTTTGTATATCATATGATTTTATCCTTTATATGGTTAATAGAGTAAAATACACAGTTTAATATTTGAATATTGAACAACATTGCTTGAAATAAACATTTTTTGTTGTGTTTTAAAATTTTCATGTGTCGGTGGACTTTATATGCGTACACTAGTTTAAGAATTTTTCTCTATCTTAATAAAGGATTGCTTTTTCTTGTAAAGTACTTGTTAGTTTTGAGTATAAATTTTATGGCAGTCTCCTAAAATACATATTTATGAGATAGAAAGTGTTCCATCTTTATCTACACTGGAAAAGTTTGTGTAAGGTTGTTATGTCTTTCTTTACGGTTAAGATTATCTAGGCCTAGAGTTTTCTTCTTAGGAGGGTTTTAAATTATAGGTTCAGTTTATTTAATAGATATAATACTATATATACATATTTATATTAGTTTTTGTATCTAGTTTGAAAAGTAGAAGTTTCCCAAGAATTTGAATTTCATATATACATGTTTAATTTTATTGACATAATGCTCATATTATTAAGATTGATCATTCATATTATCAGGATCTCTTTTTATGCTCCTAGTATTGGTACCTTATATCTTCTTTTTTTTTTCTCTTGACCAATCTTGGAAAGCTATAAGTCCTAGTATTCTTTCCAAAGGACCAACCCCTAGCTGTGCTGACTTTGCAATTTTGCATTTGCTTATTACATTATTAATTTTGGTTCATATTGCAATTATTTCTTTACTGCTACTTTCTTTGCATTTGGACTTCCCTGGTGGCTCAGATGGTAAAGCGTCTGTCTACAGTGTGAGAGATCTGGGTTCAATCCCTGGGTTGGGAAGATTCCCTGGAGAAGGAAATGGCAACCCACTCAGGTACTCTTGCCTTGAAAATCCCATGGACGGAGGAGCTTGGTGCAGGCTACTGTCCATGGGGTCACAAAGAGTCAGGCACGACTGAGCGACTTCACTTTCTTTACTTTTCTTTCTTTCTTTCTTTGCATTTAGTTACTTTATTTTTCAAGTCTCCTGAGATGGCTACCAAGGATATTGATTTTCAGATTTTTTGTATATATGCATTTTATTACTATGTATTTCTCTCTAAGCAGGGTTTAGATTCATTGAATAGGCTTTGTTTGTTTTTTTCTTGGCACATTGCACAACTTGAAAAATCTTAGTTACCCAACCAGGGATTCAACTCAGGCCCTCACAGTGCAAGTATGGAATCCTAACCTCTGGACTCCCAGCGAATTCCCACATCCAATAGATTTTAATATATTATTCTCATTATTGCTCAAATCAAAAAATTCCCTTCATATTTTCTCTGACTTATAGTTTAGAGGCATAGTGCATAATTTCCAAACATCTGGGTCTTTTCTCATTATATCTTTTGTAAATAAATTTAACCTTGATTTCACCATGGCTAGAGAACACATTCTGAGTTCAGTTCTTTGAAAAATGTATTGAAACTGCTTCATTGAAATATGTACATTTTGCTTTTGGGGATTCAACATTTTAAATAGATTAATTAAGTAATACTGTGAATTGTGGTTTTCATATTTTCTACTGTTATATTAATTTCTTACCTCCTTATTTTATCAGTTTGAGAAATGGGTTTAATCTACAAATATGATTCTGAAATACTGTATTCTGGTTATAATCCTTTTAGTTTGTGCTTTGTCTATATTAATGCTATATTATTATCTGTATATAAATTTAGAAATGTTTTATTTTCCTAGTGGATCCTTTAATCACTATGAAATATTATTCTTTAGAAACATATACTGCCTTAAAGTCTACTATCTTTTTATTAGAATAATTATAATCGGTTTTTAATACATGCCTTCTGCCTTTTTTGTTCTTTTATTTATTGTGTGTCTCTTAAGGACTACATATTATAGCATTTTTGTTTCCTATAGTGACATTTGTCTTTTAATTAAATCTGTTTATCCTTAATAAAATTATTAATATATTTGAATATGAACCTACCATGTTACATTTGCTTTGTGTTTATCCATTTTGTTGTTGCTATTTTTCTTTCTTGTTTTTTTGAGCTAAGCATTTTTTATTACCCTGTTTTCCCTTCTATTAGTTACACATTGTTTAAACATTTCTTTAAGAGATTACCAAAGATATTAACAGCAAATGTTTTAACTATAAATTAATAGCTCTCTGTGAAGAAGGCTGAGCGCCGAAGAATCGACGCTTTTGAACTGTGGTGTTGGAGAAGACTCTTGAGAGTCCCTTGGACTGCAAGGACATCCAACCAGTCCATTCTGAAGAAGATCAGCCCTAGGATTTCTTTGGAAGGAATGATGCTAAAGCCGAAACTCCAGTACTTTGGCCATCTCATGCGAAGAGTTGACTCATTGGAAAAGACTCTGATGCTGGGAGGGATTGGGAGCAGGAGGAGAAGGGGACGACAGAGGATGAGATGGCTGGATGGCATCACTGACTCGATGGACGTGAGTCTGGGTGAACTCCGGGAGTTGGTGATGGATAGGGAGGCCTGGTGTGCTGTGATTCATGGGGTCGCAGAGAGTCAGACACGACTGAGCGACTGAACTGACTGAACTGACCTTCTGGAAATAAACAAATTACTTAGAACAGGTTCTTAGAAAAGGTTCATAGAAGGTTAACTTAATACCTTCCTCCATGTGTGTTATCATTCTAATGTATTATATAGAGTGCATACATTTGTTGTATACAACGTTTTAAAAGAACCACATTTTCATCATTTTCATTGCACTTTAATCCTTTATACATCTTTGCCCTTTTTTCCTGATAATATTTACCTTCTACCTAAAGAATCCTTTTAGTATTTCTTTCAGTGTAGGTCTGCTGATTCCCAAGAGGCTTGTTCTATAGTCTAGTATATGGTATAGAAATTAGGACAATTTAATTGATTTATTCTTTAAGTTTTCTACATACTTATACATGTTTTAATTGTTTTATCAATTACTATATTGTCAGTTAACTATGGACTTAAATGACAATTTGTATGATAATCAATAGGGTTAGGTTTAGTCTAACAATTTGCTTTTAATTTTCTATTTTTTCTAAATGGTTTTGTTTTTTCTTCCCTTTCTTTCTTTTCTTCAAATTTTTTTATATTGAGTGATTAACTTCAGTGATTTTTTTTAAGCACACTTGGCTGTACACATTTAAACACCCATTCATTCAACAAATAATACAGTGACTACCCCACCACATACCAGTTTCAGTACCATGTAGTGGGGAATACAGAGTGATTATGTTAGATATTGCCCACTTAGACAATCTCCCATCAAATATTTACACTTGTTTTCAGTGACTTTATTTTAAAATTCTATAATTTTCATCTGATTCCTATTTATTGAGTCCATTCTGTGTGAAGTACTCCAGGGAATTTTTATATTCTTAAAAGCATTAATTGCATATACTTTAAAATTCTGTATCCTAAATTTCAATATTTCATGATCTGTGGCTCTTTTTGATTTGTTTATTTCTTCTGGGATTTTGTTCATTTTTCTTCTATCTGCTAGGATGTGTATTTTTTTTTTTTTTTTGCCAGTTGAATTTCAGATATAAAGATTTAAAGGCTCTGTATCATGTTATAATATTTTTCCAGGCAGGCAGTTTGAGAAGAACAGATCATCTAGTTAGTTAAGTGTGAGATGATTTGAGACTGGGTTTCAAAATTTGTGAGATCTGGTATATTTCTGATTTGCCCTTACCCCTAGAACATAGACTTCCTGGATTCTCAACTCTAAATCTAGAATTTTTTTTCAAGGTCCCTTCTCCTTGGCAGGACTTGATCTCCTATTTTTGTTCCTCAGCACTATGAAACTGCAAAAATCTCTGCTTATTTTTCTTGATTTCTTGGACTCCCATCTTACAATGTTTAGGAACTGGCAAATCTCTCAAGGACAATAGTGGCAGAGAATGTCAATTTTGCCTCAATATGTTTTCCTTTTTCTAAGATCTTAGCTCTTCAAAACCTTCCTACTTTGGTTTCTCTACAAGGCCCTCAGTCAGTTACTTTTTATATGCTCTATAGCTTTTATATTTTTCTCCAAGCAAAGTTTCTCCTGAAAATAAGATACTTTATCATAGTTCAAGAAAAAAAAATCAGTATATCTCTAATAGCCTTTCAGGTTTTAATAAAATGATTTATATATTTCTCTTATATCCATTACTAGATTATGAATTTCTTATAGGCAAGGACTCTGACTCATTATCTTTGATTGTTCAAGGGATTGAGATAGAGTCAGCTGTCAGTTACATCTCTTATTTCTTATTTCTCTCCAAAAAAATGTTTGCACTATTTCTGAATTACTTACACCCCTCCCATATATCTCTCTACCTACTACTTTCTGGATTGCTAGTATCATCCTTCCATTTATCTTCTGATCGTCTTAAAAAACTACTGTAAAATACTTCAGAATTCTTTTCTTTCCTGATACTAACCAGGTATGATCCTAACATTATCTATCATATCTCAGTAAATATATTCTTAATGCCCTGGATGCTTTAAGAGAAAAGTAAGTATTCGGCCCCGCCTCAAACAGACTGTGAGGCCCTTGACAGCAAAGGCTGTCCCTTTCACTTAGTATATATCCGCTTAGGAAGTGGGTTCAGCACCAGGTAAAACAATGGCAGTTTGAGAAATATGGTCTTGGTCATCTGCAAACCTAAGAAATTATATTTGAGTTAACCCAGAAAGTTAATTTTATGTTTAAGTACATCTAAGCATTGAAATTCACAGTAAACAAGCTTTTAATCAACACTCACACATAGTAAAAATATAAATGTACACATGGAGAGTAACGTATCAGTATCACTGTTGACCCATATGCAAATACTGATTCAAACAATTCCTATCACTTCATTTAACAGTCAGAATTGTATTGGATCTACCCTAATTATACCTTTACATATCAAAACAAAGACATAATGAATTTTTTAAAATTATTTCAGTCTTTGAAGATTAGCAAACATCCCCTTCTGAGGGTCACTTTTATCTAATTCGGCATAATTTTGCCTGATTTACAATTTTAAAATAACAACAATAACAGCAAAAAGGTGAAAATACCTGCACAAAAGAATGCTCAATTCAACTAGAAGACAAAAAAAGGGAAAAAACGGGAAAAAAAAAAAGTAAACACGGCATAGTAGGAGAATAAAGCTTCTGGGGAAAGAAAGCAAAGCTGTGTGACAGATGGAAAGGTCTCAATGGATGAATGGTACTACTACAAATAAGTAGCAGGCAGCCAGAGGGAATCAAATAATGATTATGGAAGAAAAATGAGGGTTAAAAAAGATGAAAAGAATGTTTTGACTCAAGCTAAGGATTCTATATTAATAAAATTTACTATTTTTTAAATATATTTAACTACACATTCACAAAAGGTAGAAAATAATTCATGTCAAATAGGGTAGGCAGCTGACAAGTGAACCAGTATAGACAATGTAAAAAGCTCAACATGTCCTTGGAGAGGAAGGAATGCATTCCACAATTTGTACTGGCATGCCCCCAAACCTGAACAGATTACTTTCTGACGATCAATATCTGTAACCACCAGAGGCCCGTTAGGGAGTTTTTAAAAAATCAGCTTCAAAGAGACCTGGTCCCCAGCTTACATTTTACTTTTGCCAGTGGGTGCTGAGGTAAGAGTTTTGGACAAGACTCATTTTTCTTCCCTTTATAGGGCTGTGTATTGAATATGAAATGCCCTAGCATGTTCTCAGGCTCTAGTCAGCTGGATTCAAGCTCTGTTTGTAGATACTGTGAAAGAAGACCAATTCCCTTCATCACCCTGAAATCAGCCTGTGTGTATTCAACTCAGTGAAAATTGCTGGCCACACTTTAGCTGGGATTCCAAAAGTAAGTGCTTATTCATCAATCTGATTTTAGCCTAACGTCGAGTATAAGTGGAGTGCTTTCTTTTTGAATTAAGCGGTACTATAGTTACTTGACTTGAAAACCTAGAACATTTCCTCCCTTCTCATTTCTATAATATGTTCAAATACCAGTGAATCAAACAATAGTTTTCCTAACACCTTTCTATTTTACTAAGTCTCTTCAGTCATGTCTGACTCTGAGACGCTGCGGACTGTAGCCCACCAGGCTCCTCCACCCAGGGGAATTCTCCAGGCAAGAATACTGGAATGGGTTGCCATGTCCTCCTTCAGATCTTCCCAATTCAGGGATCGAACCCATATCATCTGTGGTTCCTGCATTGCAGACAGATTCTTTACCACTGAGCCACCAGGGAAGCCCAATACTTTCTCTGTATAATAAAGTAATTAAAAATCTATTTCTAAAAGTGTAACAAATTAAAACAAAGTACAGGAAAACCCACAAACTTTCCCCAAGCTTAAACAATATGAAGAAAACTCACTTCAATCTAGAACAGCTGTTTCTAAAATGTTACTCTGTAGCACTCTACTTTGAGACAACCTCCTATTAAATTTTACATCATTAGGTACTTTGGGGCACTTTGTATATTCTACCCTTCTCTGGGCAAGTGATAACACACATTATCAAGTGAACAGCTCTGAAGTCCCACAGCAAATGAAACCATTTAGCTCTTTTTAAACCATCATTTCTCAAATGGATTTGAACCAGAAGTTATTTAAAATTCCGAAAAAATTTAAGGTACATCCATCTGGAGTCATTTGCCAAAATTCTGCCTTGAAGTTCACTCAAGTTCATGATCAAGTAGTGCAAATGAAAACTAGAGGAGGCAGAGAATAATATTTCACCTCCATCTTACTTAGTATACAGAACTTGTCTACCTGAATAAATGTTTGCAAGGAAGACAGCAATGTAGGGGGGAGGAGAAAAGCCTCCCTTACTGTAAGAATATATCCTACCCCACTCACTCAATGTTTCTCAACCTTCAAGTGATTGTGTTATTAAAAGCAAATTTAAAGATGAAGGATAAAAAGAACAGCTGTAGCTTTTAATCACAAGAGCGCCGAAGAATTGATGCTTTTGAACTGTGGTGTTGGAGAAGACTCTTGAGAGTCCCTTGGACTGCAAGGAGATCCAACCAGTCCATTCTGAAGGAGATAAGCCCTGGGATTTCTTTGGAAGGAATGAGGCTAAAGCTGAAACTCCAGTACTTTGGCCACCTCATGTGAAGAGTTGACTCATTGGAAAAGACTCTGATGCTGGGAGGGATTGGGGGCAAGAGGAGAAGGGGATGACAGAGGATGAGATGGCTGGATGGCATCACTGACTCGATGGACATGAGTCTGAGTGAACTCCAGGAGTTGGTGATGGACAGGGAGGCCTGGCGTGCTGCGATTCATGGGGTCGCAAAGAGTCGGACACGACTGAGCAACTGATCTGATCTGATAGCATTTCAGCAGTGTTGGTAAATAGAGGTAATAATGAAATAGTTGGAGACTTAAACAAATGGATTAGAAAAGGTCATGAAATGAGTTGCTTGGCATATTTCAAAATAGAAATTTGATTAACTAATACACAAAACGCAGGTGCACTCTTCCAATCAATAAACAAAAATATGTAAGTATGATATCTGTATTGTGATATTTAAACAAAGTAAGCAAATAATTAATGTGAGAGGCCCCTGATTTGAAAAATAAAGTGGCAACCTTGTATACATTTCAGATTGTTTTATTCTTTATCCTTTATATCATTATTCCCATGGATCTTCCCAAACTAGAGATCAAACCCCAGTTCTCCTACATTGCAGGTGGATTCTTTACTGTCTAAGTCACCAGGGAAGCCCCCATTATTCCCATAAGATGTTCTACAATAATTTAGTCAAATAAAGCAAATTTAAGAACCCTGAATATGATATCTCCTAGTTAAACATGCCTAATGCCAATTATCAAAACGCAGGTCCTGAGAAATCCTGCAATTCAGAAGGGCTTTGAGGTTTGCTTGAGTTTTTCTCCAGCTTATTGGAATGAAGAACAGTATTTCCATAGTAAGACTATTAATATCCTAGGGTATCTTTAGGAAATAGTTTTCAAGTGTTTCTTACAACAGATTATGCTCACAAAGCTATGGAAATGTAGAAAGGTTTACAATGCTTGAGAATGTGTCAAATGGTAATATATTAAAACAGTATTTCTCAAAGTGTGATCCAAGATGTCTTAGCTTCCCCAAGATGCTCTCAGAGAATCCATGAGGTCAAAGCTCTTTTAGTAATACTGCTTCATTTTGCCTTTGCACTCTTGTTATTTCACATATGTACAGAGAAATTTTCTAGAGCTTATATGAAAAGCTATGATGTCATGATTCTTACAGTTAATAAAAAGAGAACTTGGGTATTTCAAAAATTCTTTTCTTTATTTCTAGTGGAAATAAATATTGCTAGATATAATCCACATAAACAAAAGCCTTTGGGACAGTTCACTAGAATTTAATAGTTAAAGAGTGTCCTAAAACCAAAAAGTTTAGAACTATTTTAAAGTAAACATAGATCTGGATACTTTATTAAAAAGGTAGGGCACCTACCATAGAATGTGAAAATTTACCTTCAAAGGTTAATTCTTCACATTTTAATAGGTTTTGGATCAATGAGAGAGGTCATTCTATGTACATATTTTATTGACCAAAGTAACCTTAAGCACCTCCAATATGACAACGAATTCTGTTAGTGCAGAATTTAAAATAGGAATGGCTTGACCAAAGAGAGAAAAACATTTTAACACATATTTGTGTGTGTATTTTATTTTGTGCCAGGCATTGAGCTGGGTAAATCTATATGCACTAGACACTTTGTATTCTGCCCTTTTGGTAATAAAGTATCTATAACTTTAAGCAGAGATACAAAAATATAGCTGATTCTAAACTTATAGCTATTAAAGATAGCAAATGATTTCAAAATAAGTAAGAAAACAGCATCCAAAAATAGTCATTCATCTTATATATTTTCACATTTGAGTTCCACTGAAGATACTCAAGTAAGTTTTTTGTTTTCATTTGTTTTTGTATAATCATGCACTTTTTTAGTATGTGGGCATGAGTATGGGGTAGCATGCTAAGTCATGAAAAATAAGACCAGATATATTGCCCATTATCCTCAAACAACTTGCTTCATGACATGAATCTTAGGTAGCTACATCCCATTAGACACTAGACTAGACTTGGGGATATACTGATGAATACAGATAAGGACCTTGCCTTCATTGAGTTATAACTGAGGAGATATACACAAATAAAATTGGGATTTCCCAGGCAGTCCAGTGGTTAAGACTCCATGCTTCCAATGCAAGGGGCACAGATTTGACCCCTGGTAAGGGAACTAAGGTCCCATGTGCTATGTGTCCAAAATAAATAAATTAAGCTTCAGGAGCGTGTTGCTATTACCTGAATAGGGAGAACCTAAAACTGGGACATGAGAGCACTATTCATCCCCATGGCATGGCATTCAATTGAAACATGGAGACTTAGGAGGACTTAATGAGGCATGAAGTGAGGTGAAATGCGTATGAAGCCCTGGAGGTAAAGGAGAACATACATGTTCAAAGAACTAACAGAAGTAATTTTAGCAGCATTGTGAAGCGTGTGTGAGGGCAGAGTCGAGAGCTGAAAAGAGACAGGCTTACAGACAAATCTCACACTTAGCCTATGTGAAAGTGGTTACTAAAGTAGTAACTAAAGTCACTGAAGCTCTTTTAGTGAGAGAGCAGCATTATGAACTTTGAGTTACATTACGATCACTCTGGGAGAAGGCAATGGCACCCCACTCCAATACTCTTGCCTGGAAAATCCCATGGATGGAGGAGCCTGGTGGGCTGCAGTCCATGGGGTCGCTAAGAGTCTCTGGCTACTATTTAGAGAATGATTAGGAAGAGGCCATAACTGGGGACAAGGAAATCAGTTGAAAGGACATTGCACCATCCTTGAAAAAGACAATAATCACAACCTAAACTGAGGTGAGAGTAGAGACCAGAGGGTCATTTTAAGAAGTATTTAGAATGTTGAATCCATATAAATCAGTCATGAGATATTAAGGTGAGAGAAAGAATTGAAGAACAATAGGCAGTTTGGGGGCTTGAACAAATAAGAAAGGGAACACAGGTAAAGGAAAGTATCACAGGGAACAGGAAGAGCTAAATTTTTTTATATATTAAGTTTGAAGTGACTCTCAGTTCAGATCAGTTTACTCATTCAGTCCAGAGAAGGCAATGGCACCCCACTCCAGTACTCTTGCCTAGAAAATCCCATGGATGGAGGAGCCTGGTAGGCTGCAGTCCATGGGGTCCCGAAGAGTCAGACACAGCTGAGCTACTTCACTTTCACTTTTCACCTTCATGCATTGCAGAAGGAAATGGCAACCCACTCCAGTGTTCTTGCCTAGAGAATCCCAGGGACGGGGGTGCCTGGTGGGCTGCCGTCTATGGGGTCGCACAGAGTGGGACACGACTGAAGCGACTTAGCAGCAGCAGCAGTCGTTCAGTCCTGTTTGACTTTTTGTGACCCCATGGACTGCAGCACACCAGGCCTCCCTGTCCATGACCAACTCCCGGAGTTCACTCAAACTCAAGTTCAGTGAGTTGGTGATGCCATCCAACCATCTCATCCTCTGTCGTCCCCTTCTCCTCCCACCTTCAATCTTTCCCAGCATCAGAGTCTTTTCCAATGAGTCAGTTCTTTGCATCAGGTGGCCAAAGTATTGGAGTTTCAGCTTTAAAATCAGTCCTTCCAATGAATTTTCAGGACTGATTTCCTTTAGGATGAACTAGCTGGATTTCCATGCAGTTCCAAAGGACTCTCAAGAGTATTCTCCAACACCACAGTTCAAAAGCATCAAGTCTTCAGCACTCAGCTTTCTTTATAGCCCAACTCTCACATCCATTGGAGAAGGCAATGGCACCCCACTCCAGTACTCTTGCCTGGAAAATACCATGGATGGAGGAGCCTGGTAGGCTGCAGTCCATGGGGTCGCTAAGAGTCAGACATGACTGAGCGACTTCACTTTCACTTTTCACTTACATGCATTGGAGAAGGAAATGGCAACCCACTCCAGTGTTCTTGCCTGGAGAATCCCAGGGACAGGGGAGCCTGGTGGGCTGCCGTCTATGGGGCCGCACAGAGTCGGATACAACTGAAGTGACTTAGTAGCTCACATCCATACATGGCTACTGAAAAGACCATAGCTTTGACTAGATGGACCTATGTTGGCAAAGTCTCTGCTTTTTAATAAGTTGTCAAGGTTCATCATAACTTTTCTTTCAAGGAGCAAGCGTCTTTTAAATTCATGGCTGCACTCACCATCTGCAGTGATTTTGGAGCCCAAGAAAATAAAGTCTGTCACTGTTTCCCCATCTATTTGCCCATGAAGTAATGGCACCAGATGCCATGATCTTAGTTTTCTGAATGCTGAATTTAAGCCAGCTTTTTCACTCTCCTCTTTCCTCATCAAGAGGCTCTTTAGTTCTTCTTTGATTTCTGCCATATCTGTGGTGACATCTACATATCTGAGGTTATTGATATTTCTCCCAGCACTCTTGATTCCAGCTTGTGCTTCATCCAGCCCAGCATTTCTCATGATATATTCTGCATATAATTAAATAAGCAAGGTGACAATATACAGCCTTGACGTATTCCTTTCCCCATTGGAACAGAGATCCTTCTGTCGATTTTGAGATTGCATCCAAGCACTGCATTTTGGACTCTTTTCTTGACTATGATGGCTACTCCAGTTCTTCTAAGGGATTCCTGCCCACAGTAGTAGATACAATGGTTATCTGAGTTAAATTCTCCCCTCCAGTCCATTTTAGTTCGCTGATTCCTAAAATGTCAATGTTCACTCTTGCCATTTGACCACTTTCAATTTACCTTGATTCATGGACCTAACATTCCATTCCTATGCAATATTGCAGCATGGGACTTTCCTTCCACAGGTCACATCCACAACTGGGTGTCATTTTTGCTTTGGCTCCACCTCTTCATTCTTTCTGGAGTTATTTCTCCACTGATCTCCAGTAGCATACTTGGCACCTACCGACCTCGGGAGTTCACCTTTCAGTATCCTATCTTTTTGCCCTTTCATACTGTTCATGGGGTTCTCAAGGCATCCACATTAGTCATTGTTATTGCATAATTTAATTACCATCTTCAGAATGAAGAAAAAGAGACATCAGTTCAGTTTAATTCAGTTCAGTCGCTCAGTCGTGTCCGACTCTTTGCGACCCCATGAATCGCAGCACGCCAGGCCTCCCTGTCCATCACCAACTCCCGGAGTTCACCCAGACCCATGTCCATAGAATCAGTGATGCCATCCAGCCATCTCACCCTCTGTCATCCCCTTCTCCTCCTGCCCCCAATCCCTCCCAGCATCAGAGTCTTTTCCAATGAGTCAACTCTTTGTATGAGGTGGCCAAAGTACTGGAGTTTCAGCTTCAGTTTCAATTTCTTTGGAAGGAATTTAGCATCATTCCTTCCAAAGAAATCCCAGATCTCCTTCAGAATGGACCTGTTGGATCTCCTTGCAGTCCAAGAGACTCTCAAGAGTCTTCTCCAACACCACAGTTCCAAAGCATCAATTCTTCAGCACTCAGCCTTCTTCACAGTCCAACTCTCACATCCATACATGACCACAGGAAAAACCATAGCCTTGACTAGACGGACCTTTGTTGGCAAAGTAATGTCTCTGCTTTTCAATATGCTATCTAGGTTGGTAATAACTTTTCCTTCCAAGAAGTAAGCGTCTTTTAATTTCATGGCTGCAGTCACCATCTGCAGTGATTTTGGAGCCCAAAAAAATAAAGTCTGACACTGTTTCCACTGTTTCCCCATCTATTTCCCATGAAGTGATGGGACCGGATGCCATGATCTTCGTTTTCTGAATGTTGAGCTCTAAGCCAACTTTTTCACTTTGCACTTTCACTTTCATCAAGAGGCTTTTGAGTTCCTCTTCACTTTCTGCCATAAGGGTGATGTCATCTGCATATCTGAGACATAGTACAGCCAAATCAAGAGATTTGGGAGAATACAAGGAGAGAAACACTTTCTTATGTTCTAACGTCATTTTGTTTAGAACTGTTTGAAGTAAAGAATAAAATTAGGTATTTATCTAAATGAAGAGTTCCTCTTTGAACCAAAATGGAAGCAATGTTACCACATTGAAGGAAAACTACTCAGCTTATATAACACCTAGAATCCACTGGGTGCCAGGGTTTTAAAAGGAAGGAATTTAACGTAGCTGAGTTGATTCCAAAACAACCTAAGAGTATATTTGTTCCAATTTGAGTGTTGACAGCCTGTAGCAGTTAGGCAAAAAGTTGGAGAGAGAAAGTGACAGAGGAGAGGAAGAGACAGCAGCATGAGCAATGGAATGACGAGTGTAGAATGAGGGGGTATAATCACCTCCAGATGGACACACAGATAAGGCAATGTTGAGGCTGGAGAAGTTCAAGGGTATAGAATGGAGGATCTCAAATGCTGTCAACTGACTGAGAAAAAGTCAGTGAAAAATACCAGGAACATATATTTACGCTTTAGGTATATTGAGTGACTGCATAAAACTCACTCAATTGTGTCAAACTCTTTGTGACCCCATGGACTATAGAGTCCATGGAATTCTCTAGGCCAGAATACTGGAGTGGGTAGCTATTCCCTTCTCCATGGGATCTCCCCAACCCAAGGATCGAACCCAGGTCTCCCATATTGCAGGCAGATTCTTTATACCAGCTGAGCCAAGTGAAGCCCAAGAATACTGGAGTGGGTACTGCGGGGAGCGAGCTCCGCCCCTGGCAAAGGTCTTGAGGAAGGAGGCTTGGCATATGCAAAGGCGGGATCGAGCCTCAGGAGTCTCCCTGGAAATTCTTGAGCATCTACCCCCAAAACCAGAGTCTGCCTACTTTCTGCTTTGTGCTTTCACCTACACCTCTGACTTTACGGGGGGCTGTCCCCCACTACCTCTCTCTGAAAAAAAGAGTTAGCTTACAGCTCCAGTTAATAATTCCTGGGTGTGACAGTGTTTCAACCTACAAACTCCTTTGGAAGTCCTCTAGCCTGCCTGAATAGGTTTTTTCCGGCAACATGTGATTGTTCAGAGCCTCCCAACTGTGAGAGGCAGGAGATGTTCTAAACTGTCTAAACACAGATTCCTTTGAGTAGTTAAAAAATTTAAAAATAAAAAAAAAAAAAGATTGATTAGAAATTGTATCGGTGAAGGGTTTTTCACTTGTTGGGCCAATGTTTGCTGCTAAGTCTCCATATCCCTTACCTACTGTGTCCTTGGCGGTGTATTGATTGATATAATGGGTGTATAGAAATGTAAGTAGAAGCCTCAATGTTTGTAACCTTGGACCCTTGAGTTAATTCTTTTCTTGATTGAGCCCACCTCACCTTTGCCCTATAGGAATGCAACTTTATCCAATGCTTTTTGGAGGCTGGCGCCTGACTTTAGAATAATCACCTTTAGAGAAAAATAAATTTCTTAAAATGTTAACAGGCCTCCTGGCCAGAAGATGATGTAAATCACCTAAACTTTTGCATATGATAAGTTTGAAAGCCTGGCTTCGATAAGGATCAGGAACTGCTGTCTTTGCATGACTCTACCCCTTCCCCATTATCATCTATGCACAACTTAAGGTATAAAACTACTTTGGAAAATAAAGTATGCCCTTTTTTTTGTTCACTGAAATTTGGTCTCCCCATGTCGTTCTTTCTTTCACCTTCTAGCTGAACTTTTCCTCTGAGGCAGGGAAGCTCGTCAAGCCTACTAATTTTGCCTGGGCTTCTAAGATCTGACTGGGGAGGCCTTAGTGTCTCCTCTCCTTCGGGAGAACGGGAGGATGCCCGCGGCCTTCGTAGGTGATGTAAATTCCCTGCTTTGGAATTTTATTCAGCCTCTTTTCTTCACTGAATTTCTTCGCTGAGCTATCCTTATTTCACCACTTTTTATATCCTTAATAAACGTTTAATTAAGCAGTTGTTTCCTGATTTTCGCCAATGCCGTCCCCGCTTCGAATTCCCTGGATCCACCGGGGCTGGACCCCGGCAAGGTAGTCTATCCTTTCTCCAGCAGGTCTTCCCTACCTAGGTATCAAATCGGGGTCACTTGCATTGCAGCTGGATTCTTTACCAGCTGAGCTACCAGGGAAGCCTTACTATATTACTCTTAATGTATTAAAAGAAGACTTTTGAAGGTGGACAGACTAGAGACAGATCATTAAGGAGGTTTTGCAGTTATGCAGCAAAAGTATTGATAGCTCATACTGATGAGAGGTATTTATTCTGACCTGCTAACCTTGTACATTGAATCAAATTGAAGCTTGTCATTACTTCTAGAAGTTACCATCTATGAAAAGACGGTAATCTTTTCACATTGCCACCATCATCTTTTCATAGAAAGTTACTGGTTGTGAGTCCACTTCCTCACAACTCCATTAGAGGCAAGAGCCAACAGTCTGCCTCTGGTTCCCACAATGTTTCTTTTTCCCCTCCATTTTGATACAACTTAGGGAAACCCACACTCTCATGAAGAATAATTAATTTTGTATAGCAAAGATTCTTGTTTCCTTGATCTCTAAACCAGTGCTTTCAATGCTTTCTCATTAATCATATTTGCTTTGGGTTTTATAGATATCCTACGTGGATTTCAGGAAGTCTTTTTTCTTCCTGGTTATAGTAAAACTAGGAGTTCCTATTTTGTTGCAATTTATCAAATGCTTGCTTTTATCTGAAGATATGACCCTATGCTTTATCTCACTTAAGCTGTTAAGACTTTAATGATAATTCATTTTCTAATGTTAAGCATTACTTTACCAACTAAGGTCCGTCTAGTCAAAGCCATGGTTTTTCCAGTAGCCCTGTATGGATGTGAGAGTTGGACTATAAAGAAAGCTGAGTGCCAAAGAATTGATGTTTTTGAACTGTGCTGTTGGAGAAGACTTCAGAGTCCCTTAGACTGTAAGGAGATCCAACCAGTCCATCCTAAAGGAGATCAGTCCTCAGTATTCATCAGAAGGACTGAGGCTGAAGCTGAAACTCCAATACGTTGGCCACTTGATGCAAAGAACTGACTCATTGGAAAAGACCCCGATGCTGGGGAAGACTGAAGGTGGGAGGAGAAGGGGACGACAGAGGCTGAGATGGTTGGATGGCATCACCTACACAACGGACATGAGTTTGAGTAGGCTTTGGGAGTTGGTGATGGACAGTGAATCCTGGCGTGCTGCAGTCCATGGGGTCGCAAAGAGCTGGACATGACTGAGTGACTGAAGTGAACTGAGCAACATTATATTTCTGAGACAAATCCAATATAACTGTATAGTTTTTATACATTACTAAATTTGGTTTGCTTAACAATTATTGCATTCTATTTCCATGAATAATCAGTCTGCTATTTTCTCTCCTAATAGTCATTTCTCAGTAATTAGTTTTGATAAATGTATTTTTAATCATTCATCTATTATTTACATATGTGTGTATTACATAAAGTTATTCATTTGCATTTTACTCTGTATATTATCTCTTTAAAGCTGTAGTTTAACCCCATTGTGATTCTTAATGTTATTTATAAAAATCTTCTCTATTCTTTTTCATTAATTTTTCCTAGAGTTCTATTTTAATATTCTTCTTAAGTGTTTTATTGATCCTCTCATGTATTCACTTTCTATAACACCAATTTCTGCTTTTGTTTTAATTCTTTTATCTTGTCTTTTCTGTTGTTCTTTTTTTTTCATACCTCTTAACTTGGAGGTATTCTAATGTAAACATTTAGGGCTATAATTTTCTAAATTCTATTTTAGCCACGTCTTCGAAATTTTGACATGCAGTATTTCTTTAAATGCTATTAAGTTTTTTAAATTGTCTTTAAATTGTTGTTCCACCTTCAACGCAGGAAACACCAGTTCGATTCCTGGGTCAGGAAGATCCAATGGAGAAGGGATAGGCTACCCACTCCAGTATTTTGGGGCTTCCCTTGTTGCTTAGCTGGTAAAAAATCTGCCTGGAATGTGGGAGACGTGGGTTCAATCCCTGCATTGGGAAGATGCTCTGGAGAAGGGAAAGGCTACCCACTCAAGTATTCTGGCCTGGAGAATTTCATGGACTTTATAGTCCATGGGGGTCACAGAGTCAGAGATAACTGAGCAACTTTCACTTCACTACTTAGTTTATATGCAGAGTACATCATGTGAAATGCTAGACTGGATGAAGCACAAGCTGGAATCAAGACTGCTGGGAGAGATATCAATAACCTCAGATATGCAGATGACACCAACCTTATGGCAGAAAGCAAAGAGGAACTAAAGAGTCTCTTGATAAAAGTGAAAGAGGTGAGTGAAAAAGCTTACTTAAAACTCAACATTCAGAAAACTAAGATCATGGCATCTGGTCCCATCATTTCATGGAAAATAGATGGGGAAACAATGGAAACAGTGACAGACTTTATTTTGGGGGTTCAAAAATCACTACACATGGTGACTGCAGCCATGAAAATAAAAGACATTTGCTCCTTGGAAGAAAAGCTATGACAAACCTAGGGAGCATATTAAAAAACAGAGACATTACTTTGCCAACAAAAGTCCATCTAGTAAAAGCCATGTTTTTTTCAGTAGTCATGTATGCATGTGAGAGTTGGACTATAAAGAAAGCTGAGCGCTGAAGAATTGATGCCTTTGAACTGTGGTGTTGGAGAAGATTCTTGAGAGTCCCTTGGACTGCAAGGAGATCCAACCAGTACATCCTAAAGGAAATCAGTCCTGAATATTCATTGAAAGTACTGATGCTGAAGCTGAAACTCCAATACTTTGGCCACCTGATGTGAAGAGCTGACTCATTAGAAAAGACCCTGATGCTGGGAAAGACTGAAGGCAGGAGGAAAAGGGGATGACAGAGGATGAGATGGTTGGATGGCATCACTGACTCGATGGACGTGAGTTTGAACAAGCTCCAGAAGTTGGTGATGGACAGGGAAGCCTGGGGTCCTGCAGTCCATGGGGTCACAAAAGTTGGACATGACTGAGGGACTGAACTGAACTGGTTTTTTAAATAATTCACCTCTTGCATGTGCGTGCTTAGTCGCTCAGTCATGTCCGACTCTCTGTGACCCCATGGACTGTAGCCAGGCTCCTCTGCCCATGGGATTTTTCAGGCAAGAATACTGGAGTGGGTTGCTATCAACATTATCTAATGTCTATTATTAGTTGTAGCTTTTGTTTGTTGTTAATGTCTAACTTAATAGCACAGTAATCAAAAGTGTGGGCTTTATGACACCAGTCTTTGAAATTTGTCAAGTTAGTTCTTATGGCTAGTACACAGCCAACATATATGTCCCAGATATGCTTAAAAATAGCTCATACTTGGATAAAGTACTTCATTGTCAATTAGATGAATTTGTTCTTGGGCTTTTCAAATTTCAATATCCTACTATTTAATCCACCTGATTTGTCATTTACTAGGAACTAAAGTAGTCACTCCTAGTAAAGTATTAGTAAAGTGTCAATTTAACTTTGCAATTTTGCCAATTTTTACTTTTAAATATTTTCAAGTTATATGATTAAGTACATTACAATTGGAGAAGGCAATGGCAACCCACTCCAGTACTCTTGCCTGGCAAATCCCACGGACAGAGGAGCCTGGTAGGCTCCAATCCATGGGGTCGCTAGGAGTTGGACACGACTGAGCGACTTCACTTTCACTTTTCAATTTCATGTGTTGGAGAAGGAAATGGCAACCCACTCCAGTGTTCTTGCCTGGAGAATCCCAGGGACGGGAGAGCCTGGTAGGCTGCCATCTCTGGGGTAGCACAGAGTCAGACACGACTGAAGTGACTTAGCAGCAGCACATTACAATTAGAATTACTGTTTTCCTGAGGTTTTTAACTATTATCATAATGAATAGTATTCTTCATCTGTTGTAATGCCATTTTGCCTTTCTGTCTGTTTTGTTTGACCTTAATATAATTATCAGAGCTTCTCAGATAGCACTAGTGGTAAAGAACCCACCCACCAATGCAGGAGATATGGGAAAAATGGGTTCGATCCCTGGGTCAGGAAGATCCCCTGAAGAAAGGAATGGCAACCCACTTCAGTATTCTTGCCTGAAGAATCCCATGGACAGAGGAGCTTGGTAGGCTTTAGTCCATGGGGTCGCAGAGAGTCAGACACGACTGACACGACTTAGCATACAAATATAATAATTATATCAGATTTCATTTCATTAGACTTTATCTGATATATATACTTTCCTTTAAATTTCACATTTCTCCATCTATAAATTTAAATTTCTTTCATAAGCAGCATATAGCTAGAATATTTTTTTATTCTGAAAATGTTTTTTCACTGGAGAGTTTAGTTCATACACATTTATTTTCTTTTTTATTTTTCCCACTATTTCTGTATTTCTTTCATCTCCCATTCTGTCATACTTTAACGGATTTTTTTCTTTGTAACAAAGCAGATATATCATGACATGTAAAAATATGCTATTTAAAATAATCACAACTGGTACTCTACATTTGGCACTTTATATACATTATACACATTACCCCACTTAGTCCTTACAATATCTCTGGGATAGAGTCATCTCAACATAAAAAAAAGGCACCTTTATTATTCTCAATACTTAGAAAATTCCTAGAGTTTGGAGAACTGTGAGCCAAGAACCATAGATAAGACCAAATATATATGAGAAATATATTTTGGTTGTATGAATGAAGAAAATATATTTTTCTTATAAATCATACTTCAGTGTCATAAACAGTTTAATCTTTATTTGGGGCTATTATTTGGAATATGTTGAAAGATGTGAATTGATTTCAGACCCTGGTTTCCCCCAAATTTTCTTTTGGTAAGCATAACCTGTGCATCTGTGTCTTATAATCACTTTCCCAAAGTACACTATAATTTTATGCAGTAATTTTATGAAATCATGACAGTGTGCTCAAGCAATAGGGTATATGGGACTTGAGTTTGCATCTTATTTATTTCTCAGATAAAATCTTTCTACTCTTTGCCTAATCACCTAGCATGTATAAAACTTAAATAACAAAAATTACATTTCCTTTAGAAATGAAACCAGAGTTTCATCGTTGGATGAACATAGTGTGATATCCAAATCTGAAGTAATCCAAAATGGTAGTCATCCTCAATTTGTGAATTTAACTATAACATTCCAAAATCATACTAGAATCTATGCAATTATAAAGTAATAAAATTGTTCTAATTTTAAGTGATTAATATTGTAACACTGACAAATTTTGTTAACTATCCAACCTTGGTCAGATTCTGTATTTATGCCATTGTGCAACAGATGCTATTCTCCTACCTACAAAGTTCTTCTTGATTTTTTTCCTAAATGATAATTTTGAGCCCACAAAACTCTTTTTTAGTAAATTCTCCAACTCCAACTCCTCTTTTTATTTTGTCTATTTTGAATTTTTGGTTTTCATTTCTATGATATCTTCCCCTTCATATATAATGTTTTAAACAGTTTTTATACTTCAGCTTATAATTCATCTGTGGAGATGAATTAATCTCCACAGATGAATTATAAACTTTTTAAGGGCAGAGGCTTATTTTCTATTATATTTTACTATCTAGAATATTGAAGTATAGTTAGATAGTTTTGGTGTTCTTGTACATTTTGTGTTTATGAAATGCTCTGGAATATGTTTTTGGGTGACATCTTAAAGGATAAAAGAATCAAAATTACCCTCTACTACCCAACAATATTTAGAAAACAGTCATGACTATACCGTAAGAGTGACTCATCTAGGCTACAAAAAGGCTTTATATCCACCTACCATTGGCTTGACTCCTTTTACTTGTGTTGTTGGCTTTGAGCTGCTTGAGAACAGTTTATTAAATGGATCTCATTTTTTTACACATGAATGGGGTCAGGTTCTTCCATGTAAACATAAACATAAACTCTTTCTTAGAGGTACTAACATAACTTTCACCTTACCTCTTCTCTCTTACTTCCAAGGAGTGGAACATACTCTAGCATTTGGCATGATGGACCCACCTCAATAGTCTGCATAAAAGAAAGTCAGATTTTTTTTTAGAAAAACTGTTCCATATTGATTCAAACATGGCACAACATGGCTCACATTTAAGTCCCACACCACGGTGAGAAGTACTGTCAGCTGACTCTATAAAAGCATAAACCAGAGCAAAATTGTTCACTTAAGAATGTTAAAACTTCAAATAAGACAACTGTAAAGCATTCCAACCAATGTATAGCTTTACTCTGAGCAATATAAGAGTAAAGGTGTTTTAAACCTAATACACAGAATTCTAGGTGTAATTCTGTTAAGCAGCTTTACATTTTGCCATTAGAACTATTTCTTCTCTATGTTAAGCTTTAATATCCTTTCAAATGCATTAATGTGTCTCCAGAACAGACTCTCACAGACTCCTGCCTGCTTTGAATATTTCCATTTTAATAACAGCTTCAGATCTTCACTCAGAGCTTTATATACCCCTTACTGTCACAGAGGCTTGTGAAAGACAGAAGGAAACAGCTCGTCATCCACAAAAGTCATCCAATGTACTGTTGTTTGCTTTAGAATATAGCCCACAGGAAAATTAAAGAGGAACATCATTTACATTTGATTTTCTCTACCCTTTGTGCTCATCTCTGAATAATTCTAGAGGAATTTTCTAAGTCCCAGTAAGAACTGCTTACATCTTTTTCCTTTCTGAGAGTGACTAGAGTTCCGTGCTGAAAGAGCTAAGGTCTCTCTCTCTCTCTCAGACTTCAGAAAGGCAGAGTAGAGGCAAGTATTATTTGAGACCTTCATAGCATGAGGTCTTATAATCAGACTTGCTATTCCATGGCACAGCAACTCAGAGATAAGGAACAGCGCTTCCCCAAAGAAGTAGGGTTGAAACAACTTTTGTGACAGTGAAAATAGTTCTTCAGACTTGTCTAAAGGCAAAAGTGAACACATTATATTTTGTGAAATTTCTGATCATGTTATGCTTAAGAGAAAGTCTAAGAGTTTAAGGTAATGATAATTTTGGAATGAGAAAATGGTAACTTAAAGGAAACTGGATGAATAGTCCAGATATTACCAGACCTAGGAGGTTGTCATTAAGAAAAATAAATACAAAATTGGAACAGGCAAGAATGGCTGTGAAGACACCAAGAGAAGGGACATGAGAGTAGGGAAGGAGCAATAAAGTACCAGAGGACAGAAGAGCCTGTGCACATTTTGTATTTTGTCTGTATTGCTTATGTACAAGTACCATCTATTCCACCCTCAAAAAATGTGATTTGTCAAAGATGGTTAACTCTCTGTTGCCTTACTACTTCTTGGGTCATTTAAATTGCTCATAAAAACACAAGATGGCAAAACTATATACTCTTAGCTGATGGCTCACTCTGACACAATCTCAAGAACAGGAATGAGGTTCAACACCATGGGACCAGGCTTCGAACGAAGCGGTAGTTTGGAAGCAAGTTAGTGTGTCGGTCATCTTGATGACAATGACCCATTTGAAGTCCTTAGCTCTTCACTACACACAATAAACGATTCCAAATAATCTTATCTGATTGATTTTACTTGGAAGCTGAAAACCACTTAGAAGACTTATTGTATTTCACTTTAATTAGCATGTGTCTTTAAGGAGACATGTGCTTGTCTTAAAAAAAAAAATACTATTTTGTTTTATTATCTGATGTACCTAAACAACCAAATCAGCAAGCATTCCCTGAACTCTGTTAATACCCAGTTGCTTGTCACCTTTTATATCATCATAGCACCTGCATTCAAAGTCACTTCTGTCATGCCCTACTCTTTGCAACCCTATGGACGGTAGCCCATCAGGCTCCTCTGTCCATGGGATTTTTCAGGCAAGAACACTGGAGTAGGGGTTGCCATGCCCTCCTCCAGGAGATCTTCTCGACCCTGGGATCAAACCTATGTCTTATGTCTCCTGCATTGTCAGGCAGGTTCTTTACCACTAGTGCCTCCTGGGAAGTCCAAAAACACCAACTTAATACATTCTAAACAAAATTTAACATTTTTACTCCCAATTTTCTTCTTTCTTGTCTCTTTATATTAATAATGCTTTATTCTTCCTATATTCTAGGCTCAAATCCTTGGAGTTTCCTTTAATTCTTCTCTCTCAAACAAAACTCACATTTTAAGTTTATAATTCTCATTTCCGGATCTTTTATATTCTAATTCTTTTATGTTCTTACAAATACTACTGTAAAAATGGTCTTCAAAGAACACCTGATGATCTATTGGGAAAAGAAAAAAATTAGGATTTCTATGTTAAAAAACTTCATTTTTTTCTATTTTTGAATACATGCATATATATATATATAGATAGATAGATTGGTCTATTCACCTCCATATATATATATAAATATACAATATACATTTATATATACACACACATACACACACACACACACACACACACACACATATATATATATAAACACACACATAGAAAGAGAGAGTTTTACTTTTCTCATGCTAAATATATCTAGTTTAGCATGTCTTCCAAACAATTATAAATTTTCTCTGCTTATCACCTGACTTGTGGCAGTAGTCTCTGATTGGCTTTCAGTCTCACGTCCAAGCTCTAATTGAACAAGGCAAGACATTCTTGATTTGACATCTGGTACACTTTGAGTCCAGTTCTTTGCTCTTATCCATTTCTCTACCTAAAGTATCCTTCCCACTCTAGTGACACCAGTCCCACCTTACCCTTTCCTTTTAGACTCAATTCAGATGACCTATTCTTAATCCTCTACATGAAATGATCTTTTCCTTCTCTAAGTATCCAAGGCAAGGATGTCCATACTTTTTTATGGCAGGCTTCACAGTTAGCATAGTTATTTTTTACGTATTTGCCCAAGAGCTCAATTGCAAGATTCTCAGGGAGAGTCCACGTTTATATACTCCCATACACTTGGTATAGCCAGCACAGCGCCTTACACATAGAAGGTACTCAACATACATCAATTTAAATAAGTAGTCAAAATTACAAATAGCAATTTCCTTAACTTCCTTCAAGTTGCATTGCAATGTGTGTTTTCTTAAGACTATTTCTATTTTTAACTACAGCATATACTTGGTAAAGGATTTTACAACTCTCTAAATTAGCCCATGGTGATTACCCCTACTGTGCAATTTACCACTATTTTATTAAAGCAAGATTAAAGATAATACTTCATTGGAAGAAGTAACAGCGGCATTAACCTCTATTTACCTTGACATAATAAAGCTTTAATAAAACATGGGCAAATTGCATTGAGGGGGATAATTATTCTAACATAAAATTTAAAAGGAACTTAATTTCTTATTCTGCATGTTCAGTGCTTTAAGATTAGTATCATTAATGTCCTTTTTCTCATTTATAGAAGATACATAAAAATGTTCAACCCTCTCCAATTTGTTTTCTTATTAAATAATTCTGAATTTATACTCAAATTCATAAACATAAGAACATAACTTTAAATGCAAGTTTTCAGAAGTAAATATCCTCATAGAATGTCAGAGCAGGGAGAATTCTTGGGAAAGGTTTTGTACCAAACCAAAAAAAAAAAAAAAAACCATCCTTGTCTAAATTTTTGAGTGTCAAATCAAAGAAAATTTTTGTTTGTTTTATATCCTCTGGCTTTATTACATCAGACAAGCTTCAAAGGGGAAGAGCACATAGGATTGAAAAATAACACAGCTGCATTTTGCAATGGAGTGTTCTGCCTCTGCCTGTGTTTTGTTGTTCATGTAATACTTTTCAATAAACAAAGATGTCAATCAACTCTCTTTGCAGCACATCACATTTCAGATTTAAACCACTTCAGACACATCACTGCCCCAAGCTCACACATTTAACAGATAAAAATTCAGTTTTCTGTCAAGGCAGAATGCAGTATTGATTGTAGGCGGTATTTAGGCAAGAGAGTGGCAGAGCAATATTACCTTCACAATCACATATAGTCCACTACGGAAGCACAACATAAAGTGTCTTACAATCCATGTAAAATTTTTTTCCTAATGCTTAACATTGATTAATACCCATTTCCAAATACATTCCTGAAAAAGGCTTCCACATGCAGCAAATTGTGAGGGAGGCAGAGGGGGGTTAGAAACACATGATAGCAATCATGAAAACTTTGATCACTTGATTTGATTCTAGTGCTTTGTAAATTAGCATAATTATTCAAACATGCTTCATTAAAAATCATGACTGTACAAGTCCTTCGGTTTAATGATCCAAGTATACACCACGTGAGCTAAGCTTTAAATAAGAATACCAACTCAGTGCTAGGAGGCTATGAGAGAGATATTTTTCTTAAAATCAAGAGAAAATGCAAAAACACAAACTCTAAAAAACAAGTCAGGAAAAAAATCTAAAAGTTAGACCAGCAGTCAATGTGATGGTTGTATTTTTTTTTTTTTTAACTTATCTTCACATCTATCTGAACATCTCTTGGGCCATGAAAGGTTAGAAACCACGTCACTTCTAAGCTATTGGAAGATTGGCATACAATCCCTGTAAATCTCAAACTAATTACATTTGAATTTTAGGTGTCACTGCTAGTTTTGACCTTTGAAGGTTGGCTAGAGAAAAGTTTGACAGTTCTTGAAGTGTTCACAGATACTAAAAGAGGTTATTTCTAATTAATGAAAAAGAGGAGAAAAACTAAATGATGCCAAAGATATTAATAAGACTACTGTTATTGGCACACATTTAATTACGTATGAGATCTCATTTAATGATAATGTCAATTTCACTTACACTGCAGGCTACATAAAGGACAGTAAAAATAGCACACAAGGTACTCCATCATTTTGGTTGTTCTGTTAATATTATTAATAAGTACTAACCTAAACAAAAGTGAATCATGTTTATGGGGTTAAAATATAGTATATAATGGGGATGAATTTCAAGTTAAATTCATCTTCTCTTGGGCTTCCCTGGTGGCTCAAACGGCAAAGAATCTGCCTGCAATGCAGGAGACCTGGGTTCCATCCCTGGGTTGAGAAGATCCCCTGGAGGAGGGCATGGCAACCCACTCCGGTATTCTTGCCTGGAGAATCCCCATGGACAGAGGAGCCTGGTGGGCTACAGTCCATGGGGTCACAAAGAGTCAGATATGACTGAGTGTCTAAGCACACACATGCAATCTTCTCCCAAATCATTCGGATTCTAAGGCATAATGGGAAATTGCCAAGACTCCCTGATTTTATATAGTGTTCATGATACTAGTACATGGAGTGGATTTAAGAATGGATTGTCACTTTCCATATCACTTTTTTTTTCAGTTTTGACAATTTATATAGCATCATCAGAGAGACATTTCAAAGAGTTTATAACAATTTTAAAGTAGATTAAATTTTAGAGTGTAATGTATTTTCAAAATAAATTTTATTTAAATCTACAGCTTTATTGCCAAATATATTATGCACTACAGAACTAAAATGCAAACTCTCACTGATGGCCTTTTAACACCAAGAAAATAGTCATTAATCTCAGAAATGTTAAAGTGATCATTTGCTCTCATGCAATGAAATAGCATCAACATCAAGTCCCTGGTTACTTTTCAGGTTCACGGAGAATCTATTGGATCTTGGCCTGGTGCCTAGATCAAATATTAGCAATATTAGCAGTGTATCTGTCCAGAAGTGATTCATAAGAGGAAAAAATGAGATGATTCATTTTATTCTCAGTGGGAAAGATGTAAAAGTGACCAAAAGCCACTAATTGATGTGATATACTAAGAAAATAACTAAATTTATAGCAGTGGATAGCCTCAATAAGTCCTTTGTTAGGTAGCAAAATATGGTCCCGAATTTGAACCAATGCCTTCCTCTATGGACATGTTAGGGTTTGTTAATAATTATTTGTGAGATCACAGCCTTCAGGAAACTCTCCTACAGAGTTACAACCATTTGCCTAGAGTGTTGCCACCTTAAAAAATTAATTCACGTCTCCCATGTTATTAATATTACAGCTGTAAACTTCTAAGAAACAAATGAATACTTCTACAAAATAAATCTGGGAAGAGAAATTAGAAAATTAAATTTAAAACTAATAGTAGTTAAATCATAATAAGCAGAAAAGATTGAAATCGTTTTTATCTTTACTATCATAACAGTTGTCATTATATTTAACTCAACAAATTATTTTTATGTGAGTGACATTCATTTGATTCTGGTCATTTATTCTGGTTTTCTGTGAATAAAACTTAAACTTGGTGAATCCAGGTAATAAGCAGTTCAGCAAATTGGAGTACAAGCTATAGTAGGAGTGTAGGTAAGTCATAAAAATAATGACATCTGTAGATAAATAATTCCCTTTAGTTATTTATGCTATGTCAAGGAATTCAGACTTTCTCCTACAAACAATGAAAATTTCTGAAGGATTTTACATTGGGGAATGACATGATCAGTACTATGCTTTAGAAAGAACACCCTGTAATAAGCATACAGAGGATGAATTTATACAGGGTGAGCCTAATCATTTATAAAAATTATTCCATTATTTAAGAAAAATGATGATCTGAATTAAGATATTACCAGGAAAGAAAGGAAGGAGGGGTTGGTCCAAAAAGTCAGTATAATAATAACGAGAGTAGATGATATTTACTGAGCACCACTAGGTGCCAAGCACTACAGGTTAGGTAACTGGCCAAAAGTCACACAACTGGTAAGTCGCAACGATGGGACTCTGACACGGGATGTTTGCATCTGAGGCCTCCTTCTTAACTCCTGTTTTATGACTTGTAGAATTCTAGCCTATGTGACATGGCAGATAGTCATGCTATTCCCATACGCAACGGGAAATAAATTTTGTGTGAAATAAGAAATAGAAAATAGGGTTTCTTAATCTGATTGGGACTATTGACACTATTCATTCTTTGTTCTGGGAGACTATCTTGTGCTTGTAGGATATTTAGTACCATCCGTGACCTCTACGTATTAGATACCAGTAGCACACTCTCTCGGAGAAGGCAATGGCACCCCACTCCAGTACTCTTGCCTGGAAAATCCCATGGATGGAGGAGCCTGGTGGGCTGCAGTCCATGGGGTCACTAAGTCGGACATGACTGAGCAACTTCACTTTCACTTTTCACTTTCATGCATTGGAGAAGGAAATGGCAATCCACTCCAGTGTTCTTGCCTGGAGAATCCCAGGGACAGGGGAGCCTGGTGGGCTGCCATCTATGGGGTTGCACAGAGTCGGACACGACTGAAGCGACTTAGCAGCAGTAGCAGCAGCAGCAGCACACTCTCTAATTCCCATCTCAGTCATGGAAATGCTTCTAAACATTGCCTAATATCCCCAATGGGGTCAAATCATCCTTTATTGAAAACTACCGGCTTATAGAAAAGATAATAAATTCAGGGGTTTTTTTGCTTGTTTCTTACATCGGATTCAAGTTCCAGTCATCTACAGAATAATGTCAGCCAAAAGCTAAATTTATGGAACTAGAAATCAAGAGATATTCTAACTGGAGATATAGACCCAGCAAATCATCATCATATAGCTAATGGCTGGATTTGCTTCCCAAGCACAATGTGAGACCCACAGAGGTCCAAGGGTAACCTAGGGGTGGAGGCATAGTATTTATAAATTTAAAAGTACAATCAAGGGACAAAACTACCATGCTGTGCTGTGCTGAGTCATTCAGTCATGTCCAGCTCTTTGCGACCCCATGGACTGTAGCTCACAATCCTCCAACTACCATATGACCCAGCAATCCCACTACTGGGCATATAGCCTGGGAAAAAAAAAAAAAAAAAAACACAATTCTGAAAGACACATATACCCCAGGGTTCATTGCAGCACTATTTGCAAAAGGCAGCACATGGAAGCAACCTAGATAGCCATCGACAGATGAATGGATAAAGAAGATGTGGTATATATATATATATATATATATATATATATATATATATATATATATAATGCAATTTACTCAGCCATAAAAAGGAAGAAATTTGAGTTAACTGTAGTGAGGTGGATGAACCTAGAACTTGTTATACAGAACGGAGGAAGTCAGAAAGAGAAAAACAAATATTGTACATTAATGTATATAGATAGAATCTAGAAAAATAGCACTGATGAACCCATTTGCAGAGAAGGACTGTGGATGTGGGGGAAGGAGACTGTCGGGGAAGGAGACAGTAGTACACATTGTAAAGTAGTATTGACATATATACACTATCATGTGTCAAATAGATAACCAGTGGGACGCTGCTAAAAAGGAGCAGCTTGATGTGCTCTGTAATGACCTAGAGAGGTGGGACACTCAAGAGGAAAGGGAGATATATATATACATATACATATATACATATAACAACTGATTTGCATTGTTGTATGGCAGAACACAACATTATAAAGTAATTATCCTCCAATTAAAAAGTAAACAAGATTAGGATGAGAAGATAAAGAGGAAAAAGAAAATCAAGAGAAGAAGGCATCTTGAATAAAGTCAGATTTTGTAGAGTCCAAATCAATAAACTGAACTCAGGAGTTGACTTCCCAGGTGGCACAGTGGTAAAACAATATGCCTGCCAGTGCAGGAGACTCAAGAGACACAGGTTCAACCCCTGGGTTGGGAACATCCTCTAGAGAAGGGAATGGCAACCCACTTCAGTATTCATGCCTGAAAAAGTCCATGCACAGAGGAGCCTGGAGGGCTACAGACCATGGGGTCAGAGTCGGACACAAGTGAGCAACTAAGCACACACACAAACAGCAATGTTACTGGCTATTGCCTCTGGAGTCATTTATACATTTTTTCCTTGAAATTTTATTCTTTTTTTCCATTTCTTTAAGCATTTCCTCTCTGGATTCATTTAATATATGTCTATATATTAATTGGTCAAGTCTCAAAGTCCTCAGGAACAAGCCTGTTACAATATCAATTGACACCTTGTTCTTAGGAAAGCAGTTTCAGGCTAGTCGTTACGATCAGCAAAATCATGTACTTTCGGGAACAACACTTCCACTGGATAGACACATGTTTAACCCAGATGCTAATGAAAATTAGTGCTCTACATCAGAAGGCACATATCCTGAATGATCATGTCCTTGTTGCATAGACAGTTGGAAGGTGTAACACAGATACAGATATTAAGACACCAAGGGAAAGAATCAGACAAGGAGGCACTGAAATGGTTGAGCAGGAGAGCTTTTGCCTCATTTTTAGAATAAATGCCAATTATATGAGATTACTAGGACTCTATTTTCCCAACAATCTGTAAGACAAACACACACAGAAACTGGCTCTGGAGACAGAGCTGTGATAAAGAACGCTCAGATGGAATGTGGATCTGGCAGTGGCACAAATGAAGAACCAAGGTAGGAAACAGGGAGGCAATCACTGCCTCTGAGCACTCCTCTAAAAGGGGTTGACATGACAGTTAAAATACTGTGGTACTTTAAATGCTGGTGGGTGCCAACTAAAAGAACATCAAAACATATGGCAGAGTTACAAAGAGGCTCACGTATGTTTAAGGGGCTGATATCCCATGATATCAGTTGATGGGGATGGTGAGTTGGTGAGGGACAGGGAAGCCTGGCATGCTGCAGTCCATAGGGTCACAAAGAACTGGACACGACTGAGCAACTGAACTGAACTGATTCCATGACTGACCTTAGCCAGCAGCTTCACTGCCCTCAGTTGAGAATCTAGCTAATGCTCTACCATGGTTCCTAGAATACAGTTTGGGTCAGTAAGAATCATACAGTCTTGGAAACAGATCATGACTGGCTGCAAAAAGGCAGGAAATTAAAAGTTTTTTTCTCTGTTATCTCCATGCATATTGCAAGTAAAGGGACGTTGCTGGTGGCTCAGATGGTAAAGAATCTGCATGCAATGCAGGGCACCTGGGTTCGATCCCTAGGTGGGGATGATCCCCTGGAGAAGGGAATGGAAACCCACTCCAGTACTCTTGCCTGGAGAATTCATGGACAGAGGAGCCTGGTGGGCTACAGTCCATGAGGTCGCAAAGAGTCAGACACAACTGAGTAACTTTCACTCACTTTCCTCTGTTACCTCCAGGCATATTGCAAGTAAAGTGCTTGGTATTGCTGTATAAGCTGTTTTGAGTGGTTAGGAATGTACAGATAGGGAGGCTATTTTGTCCATGTATATATTTTGTATGTTTGGTGGGGATTTTTGGCTTTAGGTAATCTCTATTAATTCAGGTGTTAACTGTGGTTCTAGATTCCACAGTTAGAAGACTGGCAACAATGCAGCTTATTATGTGATTGTGCCTTGTAGTCAGCATGCTGAAACCTGTTCTTGAAACCATATATTTGAGCTAAATTTAGAACAACCTGCATATCCAATGAAATCTTATCTTCACAACATTGGGTCTCTCATAGAAATACACACAAAAAAAGAAAATTTTGGAACTATTTGCAAAAACACATAGTAGTCACCATCCTTCAGGAAGAAAGTGACTATCTGTCATGTTATGATGTGCAATTCATAAGGAAGATATGATTTAGATGCAAAATGATACTAGAAAGTGAAGACATTCCACGCAGAACTGCTTTCAGGAAAGGTCTGAATTTGGAGTTGGCAAACTGTGTCCTGCTAGTAGCAGGTCTGATTTTGTGAATACATCTTGTGAATACATTCTTATTGGAACATAGCTAGGCCCATTCATTGACTTGATCATGATTGCTTTCAAATTACAACAGCAGAGTTGAGTAGCTGAAAGAATGCTCCATGACCCAAAGACTACCCTGTTTACTATCTGATCTTTTCAGAAAAAATTTGCTAATCCTTGGTGTAGATGAGGTGTTTCTGGCTGAAGCAGGAGAGAATAGATTTAGCCAGTGTGCCCCAGGAGCAAGAGAGCTAGAAGAGCTGTGATGAAATTGGTTATCAGGCTCTCATCAGACCACCAGTTTTATGTGTCAACTACGATAGACAGCTGCAACTCCAACTGCTTTTCCTGCTCTTGAACTTGTTCAGCCACACTATTGGCCTGTAATGTCCCACACTGAAGAGTTAGGCAATCACTGATCTCAGAAAAAGGTAGCCCAGAGCGGAGGTTTGGAGTTTTTTTGTTTGTTTGCTTGCTTGCTTGCTTTTTGAGAATGCTAGCTTTACTCCAGTTGAAAGTGTTAATGCAAGGGAAAACAAGGGGTTTCATGGTTAAATAATTTGGGGACACGTGGGCATACTTGATTAAATAAAGCTAAATATGTTTCTTTACTCCATAAATGTTCATTTTTTTTTAGTAGGTTAAAATGCCTTGTGAATCCCACAAAAGAGAGAGAAACTTATCATGTAAGCAAATTTAAAACTTACTTGAGCATAGCACTTCTTTTTCAGAGTGAATTTTAGCCTTGTATTCACACTACTTGAATTTCTTAGATATTTACCTTGACAATGCAAAATGAATAAATACAGATCTGTTAGAAGCTCTCATCACAAGACACATCCTCCTTCAGCTCACACACTTTTTCCTGGTTAACCGTAAGTCATGATCAAATCCTTGGCTCACATTCAATTCTTCCATGACCATCCCCAAATTCTATCAGGTCACCTGTTTTACATATCCAGAGTCTCTATTACTCACAGCCTTATCATAGGTATATTTTTACTTATTTGAGTAATGATTTTATAAATTAGCCTTGCTCACCAAAATCTCAACTTCATGGATATAGCTGCCATATTCCTATTATCCAGAATAGTACATAACAGTGTATAATAAACTCCAATAAGCACTGATTAAATACACAAATTAGATCTATAAAGTGCATCAAACAACACAGTGCTGCTATTACAGTCTCCATAAGAAGCCTAAGAACTCACTGTTAAAAATTGACTGATAAAAGATGATTCTAACAGATTAAATCTCCATACACTCCAGCTTTCACAGCCAGGATAGGGTTATTTTATTACCATAAAGCCACTCACTGAGCAGAGGCTTACTCTGAGCAAGACAAAGAGCTCTAATTGATCCAGGTTTCAATGTAAGATGCCTGTGACTTCTCTATATCAAGTGTCTGAGGCAGACAGCCAGGCTAGAGAGAGCCTGGGGAAGCAGGCTTAGAACAAGAGCCACTGTGAAGGCTCTCAAGTTTTGAATGGAGAACACAGTCCCTTCAGGGTCACTCTCCTGAGATGCAACTCCTGTTGTGTTGCTGAATTTCAGTGAGCACTGGCCACTAGGCAGATTTTAAAGTACCTGGAGGATATTGATATCAAGATGTCTGAAATCCGTTGGTTTTGAACTCGAGAAGTTATTCTCAGATGAAGAATTCCATATAAAGCCACTAGTGTGGATAAAATCACCCAGGAAGGCATGGGCTAAAAAGACAAACAAACAAAAGAAAGTAGAACAACTCTGGAGAAGGCATCTTTATGGACAGGTGAAAGAAAGGCTGGATCTAAAAAGTTCCAAAACAAATAAAGATGACTAGATGTTAACATTTGTTAAATCTAGCTAGTAAAAACACAGCGTCTGTTATTTTTCACACTTTGAGTTTGTTTGAAATATTTCAAAATGATTTTTAAAAGAGCCCAAAGAGTGAGTGATCAGAAAAATAGGAAGTAAAGCAAGAGGGCATGCTTAATTGAATCCAAAGAAGGGTAGCATTTCATGTAGAGAGAGGTCAATGATGAAATGGAGAGGTCAAGCAAGATAAGGATTAAAAAGTGTCAGTTGTTTTGTCAATCGGATGCTTATTGTGACCCGAATGAGAACAGTTTCAGAAGACGTGGGGCGGATGACAAATCTCATTTGGTATAAGAGAAAAAATAAGATGAAAAATGGCTATTTAAAATAAAGCTATTTTTAAAATCTCTCCTATCAGGGTGGGTAGAGTAGATTCAGGATTGTTTAATTCAGTCGTTAAATGATGTCATCAAGGACATAGGTCTTCTCATCTTTCCATTTTGTCATTTTCACCATTTGGGGTTTGTCCTCAGGCTTGTCCCCTTGTATTATGAGATGCTTACAGCAGCGTCAAGCATTAAACACTCAGAGAGCAGTAACCAGAAAAAATTTTAAAAGGGGAAGGGAGATGTTTTCCATCTCTTTATGAAGTGAGGAAACTTTTCTAGTATCATATAGGAAACCCACCTCTCATTCTCATTGGCCAAAATAGTATCACAGTGCTCAGCGCTAGACCAATCGTCAGCAAGTTTGGTCCAGCTACAATAAATAACAAGGCTACTCCCTGAGGCTACAGATCAAAGCAGCACCTTCTCTGACAGCAAAAGATAAATCTCTGATAAAATTTGGGCTGTGCTATGCTAGAATCGGAGAAGGCAATGGCAACCCACGCCAGCACTCTTGCCTGGAAAATCCCATGGGCGGAGGAGCCTGGCGGGCTGCAGCCCATGGGGTCGCTGAGAGTCGGACAAGACTGAGCCACTGCGCTTTCACTTTTCACTTTCATGCATTGGAGAAGGAAATGGCAACCCGCTCCAGTGTTCCTGCCTGGAGGGTCCCAGGGACAGGGGAGCCTGGTGGGCTGCCATCTATGGGGAAGCACAGAGTCAGACACGACTGAAGTGACTTAGCAGTAGCAGTAGCATGCTAGAATCACTGCGGACAGTGACTGCAGCCATGAAATTAAAAAGATGCTTGCTCTTTGGAAGGAAAACTATGACAAACCTAGACAGTGTATTAAAAAGCAGACATCGCTTTGCCAACAAAGGTCCATCTAGTCAAAGCTATGGTTTTTCCATTAGTCATGTACTGATGTGAAAGTTGGATCACAAAGAAGACTGAGTGCTGAAGAATTGATGCTTTCAAACTGTGGTGCTGGAGAAAACTCTTGAGATTTCCTTGGACTGCAGGGAGATCAAACCAGTCAGTCCTAAAGGAAATCAACCCTGACTATTCATTGGAAGGACTCATGCAGAAGCTGAAGCTCCAATACTTTGGCCACCTGACACAAGAGCCAACTGCTTGGAAAAGACCCTGATGCTGGGAAAGATTGAAGGCAGGAGGAGAAAGGGGTGACAGTGAATGAGATGGTTGGATGGCATCACCGACTCAATAGACATGAGTTTGAGCAAACTCCGGAAAACAGTGAATGACAGGGAAGTCTGACATGTTGCAGTCCATGGGGTTGCAAAGGGTCAGACATGACTTAGCAACTGAACAACAACAAATGCTAGCAAGAATTAGCAAGGCAGTGATTGTGGGGGAGGGAGGAGCTGAGATAGACAAGGATGTCTGCCATAGCCTATACTGAGAGGAAACATCCAGCAGAGAGGGAGAGGTGAAAATACAGGAAGGAGAGGCATTGGAAGGGTGGAAGCCAGGATTTGGGTGCAGGGATCAGTCTTGGACAAAAAGGACTCCGTCCACTGAGAAGGGAGAAATTTAGGCAGGAGATGGGGTTGTGGGAGAAAAGAGATGCAAGCAACTTTTAGGAGTTGATGCCGGGTTGTCACAGGTTTCAGTAAGTCAGGAAGCATCAGTTCAGTTCAGTTCAGTCTCTCAGTCATGCCCGACTCTTTGCGCCCCCATGAATCACAGCACACCAGGCCTCCCTAACCATCACCAACTCCCAGAGTTCACTCAAACTCATGTCTATCGAGTCGGTGATGCCATCCAGCCATCTCATCCTCTGTCGTCCCCTTCTCCTCCTGCCCCCAATCCCTCCCAGCATCAGGGTCTTTTCCAATGAGTCAACTCTTCTCATCAGGTGGCCAAAGTATTGGAGTTTCAACTTCAGCATCAGTCCTTCCAATGAACACCCAGGACTGATCTCCTTCAGAATGGACTGGTTGGATCTCCTTGCAGTCCAAGGGACTCTCAAGAGTCTTCTCCAACACCACAGTTCAAAAGCATCAATTCTTCAGCACTCAGCTTTCTTCACAGTCCAACTCTCACATCCATACATGACACTGGAAAAACCATAGCCGAAGCATAAGTGTGTATAAATAGCACTAACAGCAGGTCGCCCAATCTAGATGTGGAATCACTGGGGAGACGCCAGGCCTCACGCAACATCGAATTCCCAAATAATTAGCAGAATAAAGATAATTAGCTCTAGATTGATTTGAAAGGTTTGACCAAGTTAAATAGGATTGTGGAAATAAGAGATGGAAAGGCATCTTCAGTGTCAATTTGGTCTCAAAATTATCTTTATAGATACACATTTATTTAAACTCCACTAACATAAGACTAACATGCTTATTAGACAACACATGTGGGGAAAAAAAGTTTCACATAGAGTAGATCTTCAAAAAATATGAATTTCTGATTTGAATCATACTCTATACCAAGTCCATTAAAAGTCCAGTTATATCCAATCCAATTTACTTCTCCAGATTTTTCTTGGTCCCAACACCTCCTGGAACTTAGAGGCTTGCTTGATTGAGGGCCCAGCTAGTTGTGGCAGTTTATCCAGGGTAAGGACCAGGAACATGCCTGGCTTTCCATGAGGCCTTCTCTAATCAGTAGAAATGCAAACCCTCTAATGATCTGGTACCCAGACTCTGGTGAATGAAGTAAAGTGCCCCTGGGCATGGGGCCAGATTTCCCCAGTGATTACATCACTATAAGTGAGGGAGTGTTAAACATTCCTAGCTCCTCACAGTAGCTCCATAGTGAGACCTGAGCCACAATAGTTCAGCCAAGTTTCTTGATTGAATTTGGACCAGTGAATACAGGAACATACAAGGATCTGAAAAGAAATTTCTCTCCCTTTGCACACCACCAGCTGACTTTTCCCAAAATTACAGTGGTTCCCTACAGCCTGACATACAAGTGTCCCAGGATCAAGCAACTGGCTATGGATATCTATGAACTGTCCCCTCTTGGTAATACAGGACTCTACAGTGTTCGCTTCCCTCCTTTCCTGTCCCACTCCCCTTTTCTCCATGTTCATGCTGCTCTGAGATATCAAATCAACCTTCACACCCCCTTAAAGGGTTAAAAAGTGAGCATTTCCTCCTAAGGCTGTTTTCTACAGAATCCTAGTGAAGACTCAACAAACAGCTGGATTGCTGACCTCTTCAGTATATACATTAAGACTGTGAAACAATAAGGCTGCCTGCCAATACCCAAATGCACAACTCCAGCTGATGAGAATTGCTCAGACAGCCAACCAGTGTGAGTCTGTAAAAAATAATCCAAACTTACAAGGAATAATATAATCATTTCAAAACAATCCATGAAAAAAATCCTAGCACAGGTCTGGCACAGACTCAAACTAGGCACTCAGTAAATATTCATTAGGTGGTTTGTTCATTGACTTCTACTGATTTTAGCAAAAACAAAGGACAACTTCGACAGATATAAAAACACTTGTTGTCCTATATTTTGAGTGTATGCAAAGTTTGAGACAATCTAAAATCCCCAGTGAATTACAATAAATGTTTTCATGTTCAGTATTGGATCACTGGGGAACTCTATGCAGCAACTGTAATATGAGACAATTGACAAAAATTCAAACACCAGAAAAACAGCCTAATCCATGATTATTTGGGTGAGAAACAGCATAGACCACTGGAGAGCAGCAGTGAGCCAGACCACAGGTGGCAACTGTTGGGTGAAAGGTAATTGTGCCAAGGATGTGGCACTGTGATGTAATCCAAGACTCCTTAAACTTCAGAAGAGTCATCCATAGTCCCCCTGCCCGCCATCACCAGTTCCATGGATGTACTGTGAATATAAACTTGAGAATGTCACATGGGCCATCTGGTACTTAGTCCTATGGAATTAAATCCTCAGTGTTAACAAATCAGAATCACCTCTAGTTGTGGTATGAAAATGAAATCTGTGTATAATTCTAATGTACACTAAAATCTCATAATGCAGGTCACTTGCATACAAATCTTAACAGTTCAGAATAGGTAACAACTAATTGTATTCCGCTCAAAAATGCTGTAATTACAAAATGAAATTAGCTGATTAGTCCAATTCTAAACCTTTAAAAACTTGAAAAATTTCATAAATAATTTCTTTCCCAATAATATGTTTGCCATTTAAAAATAACAGTTCAAATACATCTAATTGCTGACAGCATCTTTCCCCAAAAGACTGGTGAATAATAATTTAATATTGTAGTATCTGAAGCAATAATACCATAAAGTGCACTACTATTATCATTTTATGGAGAAGGCAATGGCACCCCACTCCAGTACTCTTGCCTGGAAAATCCCATAGATGGAGGAGCCTCGTAGGCTGCAGTCCATGGGGTCGCACAGAGTCGGACACGACTAAAGTGACTTAGCAGCAGCAGCATTATCATTTTATAGAAAATGAAACTGCCTTAGAAGGTGTAATTATTCTGCCCCAAGTCATTCAACATCATATATTGAACTAAGATTTTTGATGCTTTGCCAATTATTATTATCCCATAACATATTCTGAGCAAAGAAGACAAACTCTGTCCAACTTTTAGTACATTCAGTTTTAATCCATTCATTCATCAAATATTTACTTAGCACCTTCTCTCTGAGTATGTTTTGGTCCATTCCATCTCACATCACATATTTCATACAATTCTCAAATCTGCACAATTAGCTTGGAAAGTAAAATGAGTATCTATTACTATCATCACTGTATCTTTTCCTTGAACACTTACTATGTGTTACTAAACAAATTACATTAGGCTAGTCAGCCTCAAAATAATCCTTAAACCTTTACCTTATAGAGGTGTGAACCAAGACTTTCAGACTCCAAGCCTATGATCCCATCCATGGTCTATTTTATGATAAAAAAAAGATTTAGAGCTCAGCAAAGGTATTATTTTATTGAAAGTCAAAACTTGAAACAGTAAGAATCAAATCTAAATCTTTTGGCTCTAGAACTTAATATTTATAAAAGTTAGATTTTAAAAGCCTCAAATTTATTATTAAAGCCTAAAGTATAAACAGTAGTAAAGAAAGCAAAAGGCACTTCTAGGATAAACACAAGATAAGCAGTTACAACCTAAGAAATGAAGACGCCACTATATCCTTTGCATATGAACTTCATTACTGAAAAGCTGACTCATGGTATAGAATTTAGGAATTAACATTAATTCAAATGCATTCCTTTCAATGCTTTTCAGTTTCAGGAAGACAGGCTATGCAAGTTGAGGAAGTGGAAAGGACAGATACTGAGTACAGGCAGAAAGGCATTTATCTGACCCCCATTTTCCTGCTTCATTATTTCAGCCACAGCCCACATATACCATTATCAAGGTCATGAACAATTCCTTCAAATAATGTATTTATCCAGATATTTTCAAAAATAGATATAATACACAAATATTTTGAAAATAAGATTAATATCACTTTTTTGCTTTGCTTTCATTCCCAAAGTTTAAAGAACTCATAGGCACTTGCAAGATGGAAACCAACTGCTTTAAATTTTGATGTCATCTTAAAGGGATTCAGAGTAGGTGCTAGGATTCAAAGCCTCCCTTTGAAGTAAAAAAAAAAAAAAACCCTCAAGAAGATTGTTTTTTGTCTTGCATTAGTGATCTTTCTAAAAAGTCACTAATGTCTAATTCTCTTCTCAGTCTTTCTGTCTAGCATAGAAGTGTGTACTGCATAAGGTTCAGAACATGTCAGGTGCAAACTCTCTTGCAGGGACTTGCATTTGGAGAAAATAACATCCATAAACAAAAATGAAATCGAAGATAATACCAAAAGTAGGATGTGTTTAAAGCTTGGGGAAAATAATTACCTCTTTGAGCACGTTGATGAGGTGAAGAATCAGCACAGCTATTCCATTTTAATCTACATGCCACTTAACATTTTACGTTACATTTACTAAAATCTTTCCAAGTACCTAGAACTTTGAGGAAGGTGCTCTGAACAAGTTTACATTCTAATCACCTGTACTATTTTAAGATGTCCCCCATCCTCCTCTTATAGCATATGCTTAGTATAGCTTCTAGTCTCCTAAAACAACATATAAGGCCCACTGTGAGCTTACCCCAGCCTCCCTGCCCAGCCTCATCCTATACCATCCCCTTGTCTCCTCAGTTATTTCCTTTTTCCAAGCTAAAACTGCAGGAAGTAACTATTATTTGCAGAAGAGGAAATTTATCAAGTCTGTGCCTATATGCATGTTTCCTGTGCTTCTCCTTTCCTGGCCAGCTCTGACTCCTACACCACCCAAGGATTAGCTGCCCTTCTATGAGCCTGCATAGAAGACTTTGTGTGTCTCCACCACATGACCCATCTAAGCTAATATGCTATTGTGCTCTTACTATTAGAGAAGGAAATGGCAACCCACTCCAGTATTCCTGCCTAGAGAATCCTGTGGACAGAGGAGCCTGGTGGGCTGCTGTCCATAGGGTCACACAGAGTCGGACACGACTGAAGTGAATTAGCATGCATGCACGCATTGGAGAAGGAAATGGCAACCCACTCCAGTATTCTTGCCTGGAGGATCCCAGGGACAGAGGAGCCAGGTGGGCTACAGTTCACCAGGTTGCAAAGAGTCAGACACGACTGAGTGATACAACACACACACACACACATATTGTGATCTGGCTACAAATTCACTGCCCTTGTCTTCAACATGATAATTTGTCCATTGGCACATTATGGAGAAAACTTTCCACACCCGATGCCAACAGAATTTTTTTGATTTGCCAACAAAATATTTTTAATGTACCCATACTCATTTTTACCTAATTCTGCTTTCTTTTTCCAAGGAGATTAGTAACTATCTGGTAAATAGTAAAGAAGAGAATCCTACCAAGTACTATCATCAAAGTTTACAAGCTGTGGTTTCTACAGTTCACCTTATCCTCTTCTTATCACTTTCTTACCTGGGTCATTACCTTTCTGACTTTCCATTATTCCTAATAGTGTAACGATAATGTTTCTGTGATCTCACATTTATGTGTTTTTAATATCCTAGGATGAAATGTGTCTATCTGATTTAGGAGTATTATTCACTCGTTACAGCTGGATGTGCCCCTGCATCTTTGTCCAAGTCTTAAGTCTGATTTCCCTCCTCTGTGTTACTTCTATCTTCTCTATTTGCATAGCACTTTCCTTGATGTAGAATGTAGCAATTGGAGTTGAGTCATCCTGCTGTTTTCTCCCAGCTGGTAGCATATGTCTAGCTTCCTCAGGAGCAAGCCTCTACTTCTTTTGCTCAGCTACTTCTACATACAAATAAAAAGACCATTTTGGTTGTAATTAGTGCTTGCCAAGTTTTGCCCCATTTTTGGCATTTCTGATAACCATTGTTTCAAATCCCAACCACATAAGGTATTTCAAGGGATTAATTCATTCAAAGAACCCAATGTCTCTCAACTCTCTTACTCAAAACACAGAAAAGGTCCAGAGGTGCCCAAAACAGCTTATCTTTCAACTTTACCTTAGCTATGCAGATCTCATCCTAGAAGCACCAAAGCAATATGTCTACAGATTCATTTTATTACTGTTTATGATGCCTGAGACTTGATTCTTGGATTCCCATTTCACACCAGAATTTATTTACCAACATAAATATGCACAGCTCAAAGTCCTCTCTTTTTCAAGAAAAAGAGAAGCAAACCAATCTATAGAGTTCCCATTGGCCTTAAAATCAGAACACATCAGGAGTGCCTTGTTAGATGAATTTAGCAGCAGGGAAGCCTGCAGCTCATCAGCTTTCTATTCCTCCAAAGTAGGTACTTACTGCAGTCAAGAGGAATTATTCCTGAGTATTTCTGGTCATGGGGATGTTTTCATTACCTTAAAAAAATGTCAGAATAAGACAAAAGAAAAGTCCTCATATTTTTTTCCTCTACAGTATTATATTTGATTCAAATGCTCTTTTATCTACTCTGATGGTTTTAGTTAGTAAGTGAAAATTATATATTCAAATAAAATTCAAGCTAATAGTATTTTAATCCATTCTATAAACAAACAAACATTTGGAAAATGTACAGTGGCCCAGGTGCTATGATAGGTGCACAGACAGACATAAAACATGTAGGTCTCCACCCTCAAGGAGAAGTATGCTGCGGCTGCTGCTAAGTCGCTTCAGTCATGTCCGACTCTGTGTGACCCCATAGACGGAAGCCCACCAGGCTTCCCCGTCCCTGGGATTCTCCAGGCAAGAACACTGGAGTGGGTTGCCATTTCCTTCTCCAATGCATGAAAGTGAAAAGTGAAAGGGAAGTTGCTCAGTCGTGTCTGACTCTTAGCAACCCCATGGACTGCAGCCTACCAGGCTCCTCATCCATGGGATTTTCCAGGCAAGAGTACTAGAGTGGGGTGCCACTGCCTTCTCCACAAGGAGAAGTATACACAGTGGTAAAGAAAGACATATTAATGGAGTATGATGAAGACCCTGAATGACAGTGCTAGAGGAAAGACAGATGTCATCTTCTTGGAAGTGTTCAGGAAGACTTCATAGAAGTAGGAAATGAGAAAGAGAAGAGAATTCACTGTTATTGAGTGCCTTATATGTTCAAGACCTGAATTAAGGACTCAACAAAAACCATCTTATTTAATCTTCACCACCTTTCTTTTTCATGAATGTCAAGCTTTCCTTGTTTTCAGATGAGGATAAGACTCGACATAGTAAGTCAAGTTTCCACATTTTGTGAGTGCTGCTACTGCTGCTGCTAAGTCACATCAGTTGTGTCTGACTCTGTGCGACCCCATAGATGGCAGCCCACCAGGCTCCTCTGTCCCTGGGATTCTCCAGGCAAGAACACTGGAGTGGGTTGCCATTTCCTTCTCCAAAGCATGAAAAGGAAAAGTGAAAGGGAAGTCATTCAGTTGTGTCTGACTCTCAGCGATCCCATGGACTGCAGCCTACTAGGCTTCTCTGTCCATGGGAGTTTCCCGGCAAGAGTACTTGAGTGGGTTGCCAGTGCCTTCTCCATTTTATGAGTGACCTTGCTAATATTAAAAATCTAATTCTAAAATTTTTACTCTCTCCCTACATTATTATAAGTCTTCTGGGGAGTCATTTGAGCTATGTGATAAAGGATTGCTAGGCAATTTTTTAAAGGATATACAAGAAGCTTTCCAAGCAGAGGAAAAATAAAAATAAAGGCAATTCCATGAAGAGAGATCTATATTTTAAAAAGAAAACTACATGAAATAATATAGAAAAAAGAGAAACTTTAAGGCTAAACTTAAATAATAATGAATTTACACCCATTATTATCTAAATGTGAAAGGTTTATTATAAATATTACCATTCTCTCCATATTATGCTTTTCTCCATAAGTCCCCTTGTCTATCTGAAAATTTTAGGACATATCTATCATCTTGATATTTCTAAGGTTAAAATTAGTAATTAACAATAGAATTTTTATGTGCCAAGTACTTTCTAAAATCTGAATATACATTAATTCCCTTATAAACATGTTTTGAGGCAAGCAGCATTATTATCCCCATTTTAAATATGAGAAAAATCACCATATAGGAAATAAGGTAAACTACAAAGCCTCACAGAACTAGGAAGGGATGGAGTTATTGTATGAATATAAGGATCTGAGGCAACCACACAGTAGTTACTTCTGTATACAAATAGAAATATTTTTTGAGCAAGCAGCATTATTATCCGCATTTTCAGGATGTGAAAAACTACCTCCTCAGTTTTAGTCACCAATAAAGCATCTTAAGATCACATAAGAAAAATAAAATGTGACAAACATAAAAAATTTGGAAAGTTTTATAGATCAGAACTTTCTGATCTATAGTCAGAAAGATCAGGTCATTTTGCCTTTATCATCTCTAATTTCTCAACCATGAGAATTTATTCAGATTATATATTACCAAGCAAAGCCTACTCATTCCCAAATTGCTCCATTTTTTTCCACTCTTGGAACTTAGTTTGGTAGAATAATCTTCCCAGATTAAGATGACTAGCAACTGTACACACTTGTTAGAAATATTCAATGTCTGTTAATAGAAATAATAATCATATTCATCTGTCAGGCAGCAGAACATGTCAGCTCTCAAAAGCATCCCTGTATTTCTTTGAGTAAGATACATGTGTATCATCAAGAATTAAATGGTCTAAGGCTCTTCTACTTTTATGAAGGAATAAGCTTGTGATTAAAAAATCTTCCTGCATGCACTCCTGCAAATTACAACTATTGATTCACATGGAAAAACAAGCAAAATAGAGAAAAACAAACAAACAAAACACTCTAGGGCTCTGGAAAGTGGACAAAGCAAATGGATTATACAGGGGAGGTGAAACTTGGAGTAAGTGACTAGTATAGAGTTCCCTGTTTTTGCAGCTTTTCCATGAGAGCAGTTACATTTATATAAGTGGAGAAGCTTAGCTAAAACTAATAGAATAACCACCATGTTTCTGGAAGGTGAATCACAGGAAAGGGTATGCATGACTAGGGCCACCAGAGAGTAAGGGGGAATACAAGAAAGAAAACAGCCAGTGATGAAACCTGCTGCCCACCACAAGTGGGACAGAGTTTTGAGTCTAATCAAAATAACTGCTTTTATAAACAAGAAATACCACTCTGAAAAACAGAGCAGAATCCAGAGGATCAAAAACATGACATGCCCAACACCCAGGACACTATGCATAACTATTCTATATTCAAACAGCTAGGAAAATATGACAGTCTCCAACAAGAAGAAAATAAGTAGAAGTCAACTGTAAGATGACTCAGTTGTTGAAATTCTCAAAGATTTTACAGCAGCTATTAGAAATGTGCTCACTGAGGTAAAGGAAAATATGCTTGTATTGGATAAAAAGATAAGAAATTTTAGCTTAGAAATACAAAATACAAAAATAAAACAATTAACATTTTAGAATTTATAAAATACAATATTTAAATCAACAAAAATGAAAAAAAAATCTGATTAAAAAATAAGACAAAGACCAGACAGACAACTCATGCGTGCATGCTAAGTTGCTTCAGTCGTGTCTTACTCTTTGCAACCCAATGGACTGTAGCCTGCCAGACTCCTCTGTCCAAGGAGATTCTTCAGGCAAGAATGATGTGGGTTGTCATGCCCTCCTCCAGGGGATCTTCCCAACCCAAGGATTGAACCCGTGTCTCCTGTGGTTCCTGCATTGCAGGCAGATTTCTTTACCACTGAGCTACTGGGGAAACCCCCCAGACAGACACTTCATGGAAGTTCAAAATAGATATACAGTTGATGAATAAGTATATGATAAGAAGCACCACATTACATGTCATTATGAAAATGAAAACAAGATGAGATTACATGCCTATTACATGCCTATAAAGTCCAAAACACTGACAACACCAAATGATGGCAGTGTCACACCAAAAAAAAGGCCAAAGATAAGTCATATGGGCGAAAGTCTTAAAATAATCCAAAGGAGAAAGAAAAAGAAACCAAAAATAGGAAAAAGATAAAACAATTAAATAGTAGACATAAGTTCAGGCATGTTAATAAATACATTAAATAATAATGTATCCTCCAAGACATTTATCTATTACAAACAAAATTTACAATGGAGAAACCCAACAGCTTTGTAATCAAGTGATTACGGTTCACATGATAAGACGTATTAGCGTCATGCACCCTGGATATGACAGCAAAGGACAGATCACTTCTATAGTATTCTTGCCTAAAATGCATAATCTTAATTCAATAATGAGAAAACGGCAGACAAATTGAAATTAAAGTCCTCTTACAGCTGACTAGTAGTCACCGATACTGAATAGGTCATGAGAAACAAGGAAATAGAATAGAATAGAATAGAAGTGTCACAGATTAGACAAAGGGGATTAATAGTTAAATGTGATAGGATCATTGCCTTGATCCTGGAATAGAAAAATACATTAGCATAAAAACATGTGAGACCCAATAAAGTTTATATATAATGGAGTATTGAGTCAATGTTAATTTATTTTTTAAGTTATTATATATGTAATATGTTAGCATTAAGAGGAAACGGGATGAGGAGTATACAGGAAATCTCTGTATCCACTTTTCTGTAAGTTTAAAATTAACTTGAAATCAAAGTTTTAAAAGTATTAATGGATTAAATGGGCTTCTCAGGTGATTCAGCAGTAAATGCAGGAGACGTTGGTAAACGCACCAGTAAATTGGCACTCCACATGCCAACGAAGGAGACACAAGTTCAATCCCTGCCTTGATAAGATCCCACTGGAGAAGGAAATGGCAACTCACTTGTATTCTTGCCTGGAAAATTCCACGGACAGAAGAGCCGGACAGGCTACAGCTCATGGGATTCCGAAAGAGTCGGACACTGAGCAACTAACAGCAACAACAAATGGATTAAACACTGCAGTTAAATAACAGATATTGTCAGAATCAGCAAAGGAGCAATTGTATGTTATCTACAAGAGACATACTTTAAAATCAAAGAAATCCACTGATTAAAAGTAAATGGATTTTTAAAAAGATAAACATGAAAATAAACATAAATGGGCTGTGAAAACTATATCAATATCTGGTAAAATAGACTTAAAGAAAGAGATAAAAAGAAACATTTCATAATGATAAAAGGTAAATTTCACAGAAAGACATGATCACAGACCTATATTGTTAGTGACTGTAATTGTTTATTACTAACCTAGACTCAAATAAATTTATAAATATCTCAGTATACAGCATTGATATACAAAACTCAGTCATATTTTCACAAACTAGTAACAACCAATTGGGAAGTAAATTTTCTTAATTCATTTAAAATCACACCAAATAACATACCATGTTGCGGGCCAGAGTGAGACACTCCGCCCATGGCAAAGGTCATGAGGAAGGAGGCTCGACATACACAAAGGCGGGATCGAGCCTCAGGAGTCCCCCTGGAAATCCTCGAGCATCTACCCCCATAACCAGAGCCTGCCTGCTTTACTACTTTGTGCTCCCACCTACACCTCTGACTTTACAGGGGGCTGTCCCCCACCACCTCTTTCAGAGAAGGAGTTAACCTAGAGCTCCAGTTAATAAAAACTCCTGGGCATAACAAGAGTGTTTTAACCTACAAACTCCTCTGAAGGTTCTCTAGCCTGCCTGACAGGCTTGTCCGGCCACATGTGATTGCTCACAGCCTCCCAACCGTGAGAGGCACGAGATGCTTTAAACCTTCTAAAAACAGGTTCCTTAGAAAAGTTAGAAAACTATTAGTATAAGTATAATGGGCTGATTAGAAATTGTATTGGTGAAGGGTTTTTCATTTGTTGAGCCAATGCTTGTTGCTAAGTCTCCATATCCCCTGCCCTTACACACATTAATGAATATATAGAAGAAATAAGTATTAACCTTTGATATTAATCACGTTAGACCTTAGGCTAAGTAAATTCTTTCCTAAAACCCACTACACCCTCACCCTATAGGAATGTAACTTTATTTGGGTGGCGTCTGTTTTAAGAATAATCACCCCTGGAGAAATGTGTCCTGGTTGACTGACCGCTGTCACAAGGAGAGGGTCATAAATTGCCAGCAGGCCCCCTGGCCAGAAGATGATGTAACACGCCTAAGACCTCTGTATACATTTGTATGAAGCACCTGACTTTGATAAAAGTCAGGACTGCTGACCCCACATGACTTTTGCATAACATCTCAGTGTATAAAAGTAGACCATGGAAAATAAAGAATCGGGATCAGTTTCTCAAAATACTGGTCTCCCCATGTCGCTCTCTCTCTCACTCTGGCTGAGTCTCCATCTGGAGCACGGAACCCGCCATGCTTACTAATTATGCCTGGGCTTCTAAGATCCGACCGGGGAGGCCTCAGTGTCTCCTCTCCTTTGGGAGAATGGAAGGACGCCTGCGGCCTCTGTAAGTGGTGCAAACTTCTTGTCTTGGAGTTTTATTGGTCTCCCGCATAAACCAAGCTACTCAGCCTCTTTTCTCCACTGGATTTTCCTACTGAGCTATCCTTATTCTATTCCTCTTTATATCTTTAATTAATATCTAATTGAAGCTATTGTATCCTGATCCTCGCCGATGCCATCCCCGCTTCGAATACCCTGGATCAGCTGGGGCTGGACCCCAGCAATACCATACTTGGGGATAATTTTAACAACATATATTGAATACATCTACACTCAAAACTATAGAACATTGCTAAGAGAAGTTATGGAATATCTAAATAAACAAAGAGGTACACTATGTTAATGGATTACAAAGCTAATTACTTTTAAAATGTCAATGCTCCACAAATTGATTTATAGTTAAACATAATCCCAGTAAAAATTTGAGCAAGCTTTTTAGTAGAAACTGATAAGCTGATTCTAAAATTCATAGAGTAATGCAATGACCTAAAATGGCCAAATTTTTACAAAGAATAAATTTGGAGGACTTACACCAATGAACTTTAAATCTCACTGTAAATCAAGACTGTATGTAATATTAGCAGAAAAAAGATAAGGATTTTTTTTTTAAAGAAGGGAATAGAGATGCAATTTTCAAAACATGGACTAAGACTGACTTAAAATTATTTTTCTTTTTTTTTTAATTTTATTTTATTTTTAAACTTTACATAATTGTATTAGTTTTGCCAAATATCAAAATGAATCCACCACAGGTATACATGTGTTCCCCATCCTGAACCCTCCTCCCTCCTCCCTCCCCATACCATCCCTCTGGGTCGTCCTTTCTAACAGTAAGTCAATTGTTTGTTTCAGTCTCTTATTTTCATAAGAATAGAGTGACATTTTCCAATAGGAGAATAATCTACAATATCTCAATACACAATGCAGAAGTAGACAAGAGGACTTCCCTGGCGGCTCAGTGGATAAGAACCCACCTGCCAATGCAGAGGACCAGGGTTCAATCCCTGTCTGGGAGGATTCTACGTGCCATGGACCCACTGGGCCTGTGCTCCACAGCTACTGAGTCCACGCATTAGAGCCTGTGCTCCACAAGAGAGGCCAATGCAAGGAGAAGTCCGTGCATCACAATGAAGAATAGCCTGCCCTTGCCGCAACTAGAGAAAAGAAGTGAAAGTGAAAGCCGTTCAGTTGTGTCTGACCCTTGGCGACCCCATGCACTACACAGTCCATGGAATTCTCCCAGCCAGAATACTGGAGCGATTCAGTTCAGTTCAGTAACTCAGCTGTGTCCAACTCGTTGTGACCCCATGGACTGCGGCACACCAGGCTTCCCTGTCCATCACCAACTCCCAGAGTTTGCTCAAACATAGGTCCATCAAGCCAGTGATTTCATCCAAGCAAATTATCCTCTGTTGCCTTCTTCTTCTCCTGCCTTCAATCTTTCCCAGCATCAGGGTTCTTACAATGAGTCAGTTCTTTGTATCAGGTTACCTAAGTATTGGAGCTTCAGCTTCAGCATCATTCCTTCCAAGGAATATTCAGGATTGATTTCCTTTACAATTGACTGGTTTGATCTCCTTGCAGTCCAAGGGATTCTCAAGAGTCTGCTCTAACACCACAGTTCAGAAGGATCAATTCTTCAGTGCTTAGCTTTCATTATGGTCCAACTCTCACATCCATATATGATGACTGGAATAAACCACAGCTATGACTAGATGGACCTTTGTCAGCAAAGTAATATCTCTGCTTTTTAATATGCTGTCTAGGTTGGTCATAGCTTCTTTTCCAAGGAGCAAGCATCTTTTAATTTCATGACTGCAGTCATCATCTGTGCTTTCGGAGCCCATGAAAATAAAGTCTGTCACTGTTTCCATTGTTTCACCATCCATTTGCCATGAAGTGATGGGACTTGATGCCATGATCTTTGTTTTCTTAATGTTGAGTTTTAAGCCAACTTTTTCACTCTCCTCTTTCACTTTCATCAAGAGGCTCTTTAGTTCTTCTTATCTTTCTGCCATAATGGTGGTGTCATCTGTATATCTGGGGTTATTGATTTTTCTCCTGGCAATCTTGATTCCAGCTTGTGCTTCATCCAGCCCAGCATTTCACATGATGTACTCTGTATATAAGTCAAATAAGCAGGGTGACAATATACAGGCTTGATGTACTGCTTTCCCAATTTGGAACCAGTCTGTTGTTGCATGTCCAGTTCTAATTGTTGCTTCTTGACCTGCATGCAGATTTCTCAAGGGGCAGGTCAGGTGGTCCGGTATTCCCATCTCTTGAAGAATTTTCCACAGTTTGTTGTGACTATAGTCAAATGCTTTGGCGTAGTCAATAAAGCAGAAGTAGATGTTTTTCTGAAACTCTCTTGCTTTTTCGATGATTCAACAGATGGCAATTTGACCTCTGGTTCCTCTGCCTTTCTAAATCCTGCTTGAACATCTGGAAGTTCACGATTCACATACTGTTGAAACCCAGCTTGGAGAACTTTGAGCATTACTTAGCTGGTGTGTTCAATGAGTGTAATTGTGCAGTAGTTTGAACATTCTTTGGCACTTTCTTTGGGATTGGAAGGAAAACTGACCTTTTCCAGTCCTGTGGCTGAGTTTTCCAAATTTATTGGCATATTCAGTGCAGTACTTTCACAGCATCATCGTTTAGGATTTGAAATAGCTCAAGTGATATTCCATCACCTCCACTAGCTCTATTCGTAGTGATGCTTCCTAAGGCCCACTTGACTTCACATTCCAGGATGTCTGGCTCTATGTGAGTGATCACAACATCGTGATTATCTGGGTCATGAAGATCTTTTTTGTATGGTTCTTCTGTGTATTCTTGCCACCTCTTCTTAATATCTTCTGCTTCTGTTAGGTCCATACCATTTCTGTCCTTTATTGTGCTCATCTTTGCATAAAATGTTTCCTTGGTATTTCTAATTTTCTAGAAGAGATCTCTAGTCTTTCCCATTCTATTGTTTTCTTCTATTTCTTTACTGAGGAAGGCTTTCTTGTCTCTCCTTGCTATTCTTTGGAACTCTGCATTCAAATGGGTATATCTTTCCTTTTCTCCTTTGCCTTTAGCTTCTCTTTTCTCAGCTATTTGTAAGGCCTCCTCAGACAACCATTTTGCCTTTTTGCATTTGTTTTTCTTGGGGATGCTCTTGATCACTGCCTCCTGTACAATGTCATGAACCTCTGTCCATAGTTCTTCAGGCAATCTGTCTATCATATATAATCCCTTGAATCTTTTTGTCACTCCCACTGTATAATCATAAGGGATTTGATTTAAGTCATACCTGAATTTGATTTAGAGATTTGATTTAAGTGGGTACCTAAACCACTCCAGGATATCTTGAGTGGGTAGCCATTCCCTTCTCCAAGGGATCTTCCCAACCCATTGATTGAACCCAGATCTTCAGCATTGCAGGTGGATTCTTTACTAACAGGGAAGCCCAGAGAAAGGCCATATAAAGCAACAAAGACCCAGGGCAGACAAAAATAAACAAAATTAATTATAAATAATTTTTAAAAAGAGCTAGACATGACCATCTAACTATCCTCTACTAATACAGACCTTAAAGATATATTTTTAAATGTAAAACAATGCCTTTTTTTCCTCATTTTTGAAAGCCAAGTGTGAATTAATAGCTTAATAACCATATGCAAAGTGTGATATTTTCATCTAATCTCTACTGAAAAATAGAAAGAAATGGGATTATTGATACACAGAACAGTGAAACTCAACCAAAACCATTATCTTAAGTGAAAAAAAAACTTAAAGGGTCTATATTTCATGAATCTACTTATATAAAATTCTTAAATGATATAAAATTAATACATAAAAATCACTTGCATTCCTATATACTAACAATGAAATATCAGGAAGAGAAATTATGGAAACAATCTGCTAATTCAATACTGCATAATGTTAACAAATGGATTAGTTGAGAGTAAGTAAAAAGCCACACTGTGAAATGAATTAGGTACATTTTACCAAGGTGCTTCCCTGGTACCTCAGTCTGTAAATAATCTGCCTGCAATGCTGGAGACCTAGGTTCAGTCGTTGGGTCAGAAAGATCCCCTAGAGAAGGGAGTGTCTACACACTCCAGTATTCTTGCCTGGAAAATTCCACAGACAGAGGAACCTGGTTGGCTACATTCCACGGCCCTCAAGAGTCAGATACAACTTAGCGACTAAACCACCATACCAAGAATCAACATAAGCAAACATACCAATTATCATTACAAATAACATATATCAACATATATAATACTAACTAACACTCGAACACATGTATACCTGTGGCGGATTCTTTCTGATATTTGGCAAAACTAATACAATTATGTAAAGTTTAAAAATCAAATTAAATTAAAATAAAATAAAATAAAATAAAAAGAACTTATAAAACCATTAATCATTAATGTATTAAAAGAAAGTATCTGCCAGTGTTCTCTAGTTTATTACTTTGTTTTTGTCTAGATCTCACCTATCAGCTATAGCCACTGATTTTACTTTGATTTCACTTCTGTCCACCTGTCCACTGTACATCTCTACTCTTTGGTGCTGGTGGTAGGAAATGGTATTATTCTGGTTTTTAGATGGAAAATGGACCATCTACTTGGAAATATTTCCCCCATGTCACAGATTTAATAATAAACACCATTATACTTCCCTGCGCTTCATCAACCATTTCCACAGCTATTGTAAAGCATGATTGTATATTTATTTCTTGTCTTCTTTGTGAAGACTTTACAATAACTCTGTGATACTCTGCCAGTGTTAATACAATGCTTTTTTAAAAGTCCTGGAAAATTATTTTTGAATTATGAACTTACTCCATTACCTAAGTTTAAAGACTCTTGAGTGTCTTTTACTTTCTGGATCAGAATGATAAACATAACAATACAGTTGAGGAGAAAATTTTTCATCTTATTTTAAGTTTTTTTTCTTATTTCATATACCCCAACTCAAAGTATAAAAGACAGGCAGTAATAAAATAATGGAGTTTGTTCCCAGGAGTTGAGTTCTCATTACTGATTAGTTGACTTAGTCTCTGTATTCGTCACTCAACAGGAGGTATAATATCCAATATGCTTGCCTCACAGTATTCATTAGGATATCAAAATAAATGAAAATACTTTGAAAATTTGAAAATATGAGGAAAAGATATTTTTAAATAAAATGTTTAATTGTATCACTTGGTCTATTTGGCAGTGGTCTCATTACCTAAAATATTAGTAGGCAAAATATACATATTGTTCATTTTAGTTTTTCTAAAATTACTTAGGAGATAGTATCTACACTCTGCTTATTGTTGACATTATTTTTTAAATGCATACACCTAAAATGTAACAACTTATCTCAAGTGTGAGTATTCTTATACGGAAAAGAAAATTTCTCCTGTTTATCTTGTCTACTAAAAAATGAATTTATTGTTGTTGTTTAGTCACTAAGTCATGTCCAACTCTTTTGCAACCCCATGGACTAGCCCACCAGGCTTCTCTGTCCATGGGATTTCCCAGGTAAGAATACTGGAGTTGATTATCATTTCCTTCTTCAGGGAATATTCCTGACCCAGGTATCAAACCTGAATCCCCTGCATTGCAGGTGGGTTCTTTACCACTGAGCCACGGGGAAGCCCCCAAAATTGTATTAATACTTAACAAATCATACCCAAAAAAAGTGATTTTGAATGTAAAAATCAAGGTAGATTTAAATAAGGAGCCTGAATTAAGAGAGTTGCCAATTGTGCTATTTGGCTGAGATTTCTGCCAGTATACAGACAGCCAGTCCCACAAAGATCATGTCACTCTGGTGTCACTATCTTAGAGGGATGAGACAGACAGAATAATTTAAATCAATATGATTACTGAACTAGGGTTCAAAGAAAGCATATACTGTGCTTCTCAGGACATTTTTACTCAGTGCATAGTTGAGGAGGATATGGAGTGTGGTCAGCCTTGCTGACAGGCTTGATTTAGGTTGGTCCTATAACCACTGGTTTTGCTTTGCATTTTCTTTGATTGATTTAGGGAGGGAGAGAGGAAGGAAGGGGATAAATAACTTTTTGTTCTTCTTGTCAACAACTGGATTCAGAAGAATTTAAGTAGGAATAATATTTTATGATTAATTTTACTCCATATGATTTTAGTGTTCCTATTATGTCTGTAACAAACTTGATTAAAAGACTCCCATGCAAATGTGTAAGCTGCCAATGTGCCCATGGAAGGCTTACCTAATAGAAAATTTGAAAATTCAATCCTTATCAGGAAAAACACTTAACACTATCATTTAAATTGACACTAAAAATCAGTTTATTGAGATGGAAAACTTGTCTTTTTCAAATATTAAATGTGCCTGGATCTTATCAGTGATTTGTTATTAAAAGCAGAGGCTCGATGCATTTCATAATGTCTTAGAATAAAGAAAATTTTAGAGACCACAGTAAGTCACCAAACCCAAATATATTCTAGAATCCCAACCTTTGTTCACAGATTAGTATTTTCTGGAATTTAGCTCAATAAGCAGATTTGTGACGTATCATGGAGCCTTCTGATGTTCCAGGTAAGGAACCCTCTTAAGGTAGAGATTGTCTGGGATGTGAAAGCTCTCTATGCAACTCATTTACAGATTATAGGGCTTTTCTACAGGTTAAAAGTATGCAGTTATCCTGGTAGCTGCAAAAGTAGAACGTCACGTATCACAGTAAAGTACTCCAGGTGCATAGTCACTGTCTCCTGGTTGCCTTTGCCCTGCTTTCCATTTAGTTACCTCTGGGTTTCTAGGGCTCTTGAACTTGAAAAAGGTTAGCCAGCACACTGCTGGAGCAGTTTGTGAGCATCAGCAGATTTCTCTTGTAATTTCATTGATCTATATGGGCTCGCTGTTTGCAAACCAGCTGCTGCACTGTTTCCCCACAGCTACTGATCTCAGTAGCATTGATTTTTTTCCCCCTTACATTAACATAGCATTACTTCTTTAATGGGCAATAAATGACTGGATGTAAATACAATCAGGGCAGCAACAACAAAAGGAAAACGTCAGACCCATTTTTATTTAAGGAATCCTTTCCATTAATTTTTGCCATAAAAATTATAACACAAATTATTGACAAAAGTAATGCAATTTTGATTTTAGTGCATTTCGTTCGTTTGTAGATATGTGGTGTCTGCCAAGTGGTCTTCTCTTCCTAATGCATTAGGCAAAGCAATACAATAACGGTGCTTTTATGGATACTGTAAATTTGTACCATTACCTTAGTACAACTAAATTCTATTCATGAAAGAAAGCAGAAGGCAGTACACTGGTTTCCACTTAACTCCAAAAACACTGAAAATGAAGGTATTTTAGATTGTGTCAGCTAGCTAAAGGACTCCTTGAAGATATTGCTTAATTTCAATAAAGTTAGAAAAAAGGATTAATCTGTGATATTAAATAATTTAGTCATTATAAAGATATAACCCTTACATATCTTCCTGATGCACATTTAAAGTGTGTGTGTCTCTGTGTATGTGTGGGCGCATGTGTGCACAGCACGAGCAGTATTTAGAAATTATTTCTCAGACATTCTTTCTGCAGTTAAAATCTATAAAATGATAATTGTGGGAGAGGATATAAAAAGCATGGATTTTAAAGTTCATTATGCATAGATATGTTTTAGGTGGTGAAAGACATGAAGAGAACATAAAAACAGGCTTTCACTTTTTGGGTTGTCAATTTAGTTACTTCAAAGAAGCCAACCCAACCGCCACAAAACCCAACCAGTATTTTCAATTTAGAAAAAAACAAAATCAACAATGTATTTTATTTAATAAATTTTAGAATTACCACTCACTCCATTGCTAGTGAATATATACAACCAATCTCTCATATTAAAAACAATATCCATTACCAAACCTATCGTTTTCTTTCTCGTTTGTTTGTTTTAAGATGAACAAAAACCTTCTGGCAGCAACTTCCTCAGATGCCTTATCCCAGAACTCTGACAAAAATGGTTTTGAATTTTTTTAGAAAATGGTACTGAATCTAAACTCTAAAAAAAATCACCTGTTTTTAGTTATGCCTTTAAAATATTTCTATTTACTTTCTTGATACTTTTCCAGCAGTTTCCAAATTTCACGGATATTTAGGGACCATTATATTTCAAATAAATAATTATGTTCAACAATAATTTTTGTTGGCATTTGGTACATCAGTTTTCTTTCTTTTTTTAATTCTGTGTTGTAGACATGTGACAAAAGTATGAACGTGAAGTAAGATTCACCAGAGTCAATTATAGAGATGGAAAAAACAGAGCAACATTTACAGCACATTCCAGTGTAACTCTTACATTTTAATGGTTTTCTAATTTTTTATTGTTGTCACTGTTACTTACAAAAACATTTACTCATTTCTTCCACTCTAATATCTTTTTTGAAAATTATGTCACTGTCTATAATTCTCATCAATGATCTCAGTCATCCTCAAGCCTGAGACCTATAAATGACTTTAGAATGAACCGTACTTTATCCTACAGAATTGTTCAAAGTCTCACTGCCAAACAAAGAACTGCTGCTAATCCTAAACCTGGGAATGTTTGGGGTTCCCTGGTGGTTCAGACTATAAGGAATCTGCCTGCAACGCAGGAGACCCAGGTTCAGTCCCTGGGTCAGGAAGATCCCCTGGAGGAGGGATTGACAACCCACTCCAGTATTCTTGCCTGGAGATAGATATCCATGGATAGAGGAACCTGGTGGGCTACACTCCACAGGGTTGCACAGAGTTAGACATGACTGAATCGACTTAGCACAGCACAGCTATGAATGCTCAAGCAATTAATTCTTTCAACCTAATCAAATAGCATATTGGGCACCTATTGACCTGGGGAGTTCATCTTAAAGTATCCTATCTTTTTGCCTTTTCATACGGTTCATGGGGTTCTTGAGACAAGAATACTGAAGTGGTTTGCCATTCCCTTCTCCAGTGGACCACATTCTGTCAGACCTCTCCACCATGAGCAATATTGCATAGGAATATTGTATAGAGCAATATTGCATAGGAACCCAGAAAGTTAGGTCCATGAATCAAGGCAAATTGGAAGTGGTCAAACAGGAGATAGCAAGAGTGAACATCAACATTCTAGGAATCAGCAAACTAAGATGGACTGGAATGGGTGAATTTAACTCAGATAACCATTACATCTACTACTGTGGGCAGGAATCTCTTAGAAGAAATGGAGTAGCCATCATAATCAACAAAAGATTCCGAAATGCAGTACTTGGATGCAATCTCAAAGACAACAGAATATCTTTTTGTTTCCAAGGCAAACCATTCAATATCACGGTAATCCAAGTCTATGCCCCTACAAGTAATGCTGAATAAGCTGAAGTTGAACGGTTCTATGAAGACCTAAAAGACCTTCTAGAACTAACACCCCCAAAAGATGTCCTTTTCATTATAGGGGACTGGAATGCAAAAGTAGGAAGTCAAGAAACACCTGGAGTAACAAGCAAATTTGGCCTTGGAGTACAGAATGAAGCAGGGCAAAGGCTAACAGAGTTCTGCCAAGAGAAAGCACTGGTCATAGCAAACACCCTCTTCCAGCAACACAAGAGAAGACTCTACACATGGACGTCACCAGATGGTCAACACAGAAATCAGATTGATTATATCCTTTGCAGCCAAAGATGGAGAAGCTCTATACAGTCAGCTAAAACAAGACCAGGAGCAGACTGTGGCTCAGATCATGAATTCCTTATTGCCAAATTCAAACTTAAATTGAAGAAAGTGGGGAAAACCACTAGACCATTCAGCTATGACCTAAATCAAATCCCTTATGACTATACAGTGGAAGTGAGAAATAGATTTAAGGGACTAGATCTGACAGACAGAGTGCCTGATGAACTGTGGATGGAGGTTCATGACATTGTACAGGAGACAGGGAGCAAGACCATCCCCAAGAAAAACAAATGGAAAAAAGCAAAATGGCTGTGTGAGAAGGCTTTACAAATAGCTGTGAAAAGAAGAGAAGCAAAAAGTAAAGGAGAAAAGGAAAGATATACCCATTTGAATGCAGAATTCCAAAGAATAGCAAGGAGAGATAAGAAAGCCTTCCTCAGCAATCAATGCAAAGAAATGGAGGAAAACAATAGAATGGGAAAGCCTAGAGATCTTTTCAAGAAAATTAAAGATACCAAGAGAACATTTCATGCAAAGATGGGCTCAATAAAGGACAGAAATGGTATGGATCTAACAGAAGCAGAAGATATTAAGAAGAGGTGGCAAGAATACACAGAAGAACTGTACAAGAAAGATCTTCATAACCCAGATAATCACAAAGGTGTGATCACTCACACTCACCTAGAGCCAGACATCCTGAAATGTGAAGTCAGGTAGGCCTTAGGAAGCATCACTACAAAGAAAGCTTAGTGGAGGTGATGGAATTCCAGTTGAGCTATTTCAAATCCTGAAAGATGATGCTGTGAAAGTGCTGCACTCAGTATGCCAGAAAATTTGGAGAACTCAGCAGTGGCCACAGGACTGGAAAAGGTCAGCTTTCATTCCAATCCCAAAGAAAGGTAATACCAAAGAATGTTCAAACTACTGCACAATTGCACTCATCTCACATGCTAGTAAGGTAATGCTCAAAATTCTCTAAGCCAGGCTTCAGCAATATGTGAACCATGAAATTCCAGATGCTCAAGCTGGTTTTAGAAAAGGTAGAGGAACCAGAGATCAAATTGCCAACATCCACTGGATCATCGAAAAAGCAAGAGAGTTCCAGAAAAACATCTATTTCTGCTTTATTGACTATGCCAAAGCCTTTGACTGTGTGGATCACAATAAACTGTGGACAATTCTTCAAGAGATGGGAATACCAGACCACCTGACCTGCCTCTTGAGAAACCTATATGCAGGTCAGGAAGCATCAGTTAGAACTGGACATGGAACAAGAGACTGGTTCCAAATAGGAAAAGGAGTACGTCAAGGCTATATATTGTCACCCTGCTCATTTAACTTATATGCAGAGTACATCATGAGAAATGCTGGGCTGGAAGAAGCACAAGCTGGAATCAAGATTGCTGGGAGAAATATCAATAACCTCAGATATGCAGATGACACCACCCTTATCACAGAAAGTGAAGAAGAACTAACGAGCCTCTTGATGAAAGTGAAAGAGGAGAGTGAAAAAGTTGGCTTAAAGCTCAACATTCAGAAAACGAAGATCATGGCATCCGGTTCCATCACTTCATGGGAAATGATGGGGAAACAGTGGAAACATTGGCTGACTTTATTTTCCTGGGCTCCAAGGTCACTGCAGATGGTGATTGCAGCCATGAAATTAAAAGATGCTTGCACCTTGGAGGAAATTTATGACCAACCTAGATAGCATATTAAAAAGCAGAGACATCACTTGCCAACAAGGTCCATCTAGTCAAGGTTATGGTTTTTCCAGTAGTCATGTATGGATGTGAGAGACTGTGAAGAAAGCTGAGCACCGAAGAATTGATGCTTTTGAACTGCAGTGTTAGAGAAGACTCTTGAGAGTCCGTTGGACTGCAAGGAGATCCAACCAGTCCATTCTAAAGGAGATCAGTCCTGGGTGTTCATTGGAGGGCCTGATGTTGAAGCTGAAACTCCAATACTTTGGCCACCTGATGCAAAAAGCTGACTCATTTGAAAAGACCCTGACGCTGGGGAAGATTGAAGGCAGGAGGAGAAGGGGACAACAAAGGACGAGCTGGTTGGACGGCATCACCGACACAATGGACATGGGTTTGGGTGGACTCCGGGAGCTGGTGATGGACAGCGAGGCCTGGCATGCTGTGGTTCATGGGGTTGCAAAGAGTCAGACATGACTGAGCAACTGAACTGAATTGAACTGAATCAAATAGCACAGAATAAAGAAAGTTACACAAAGTTAACGTAGAAAAAAATCAGATAAGGGCAACAGGGAATTTGTTTTTAAATGAAATAATTTCTTTTTAAATGTTTTTACTTATCAATGAGAATCACTTCTTTTTAGCCATTAATCTTTAGCAAAAATAGATGATATTACTGTGTCTTTAAAATGACTTTTAGCTTTAAAAAATTATTGATTTGATTTGTAAGCTTCACAAAAGTCCTCATCAAAGACTTAAGATACTGGGGACTACACCATACATATCATTGTTGTTTAGTATTCATTCTACATAAGAAGCCTAGTGAATAACATGTGCACACGGGTGTGCTAAATCGCTTCAGTCATGTCCGACTCTTTGTGATTCTATGGACTGTAGCCCACCAGTCTCTCTGTCCATGGGATTTTCCAGGGAAGAATACTGGAGTGGGTTGCCATTCCCTCCTCCAGAGGATCTTCCCAACCCAAGGATCAAAGCTGAATATCTTATGTCTCCTGCATTGGCAGGTGGGTTCTTTACTACTGGTCTGGGAAACCCAACATTATAATTCAACTCTGTATATACTACAGCGTATGAACCTAAACATTCATCACCATACAGTTGACCCCTTTTACTCATGTTGCCCTCTCCCTATTCCGCTTCCCCTCTGGTAACCACCAATCTGTTCTGTGTATTTGGGTGTTGCTTTTGTTTTGTTTTGTTGTTCGTTTATTTTGTTTTGTTTCATAATCCACATATGAGTGAAATCATAAGGTATTTGTCTTTCTCTGTCTGACTTATTTCCCTTAAGGGAAATAACTTCAAGATCTATTAATAATATTGCAAATGACAAGATTTTATCTTTGTTAGGGCTAAGTAGTATTTCATTGTATATATGTACCACGTCTTTATCTGTCAACAGACACTTAGATCATTTGCATATCTTGGTAATTGTAAATAACATTGCAATAAACATAGGGGTATGCATATCTATTTGAATACGTGTTTTTATATTTTTCAGACAAATACCCAGAAGTGGAAAAGCTGGATCATATGACAGTTATTGTTAAGTTTTTTTAAACCTCCACATGTTTTCCATAGTGGTTACACCAATTTATATTTTCATCAACAGTGAATAAAGGTTCCCTTTTCTCCACATCTTTTCCAATACATTTCTAGTATTTTGATGATACTCATTCTAAGAAGCATGAAATGATATCTCATTGCAGTTTGATGTGAACTTCCCTAATTTGTGGTGTTCAACATCTTTTCACACGCCTGTTGGGGCCATTTGTGTGTCTTCTTTGGAAGTCATATCTTCCAAAGTAGATATGATGTCAAACATCTAATCATATCTTTTGCCCATTTTTAAATTGAGCTGCTTGTTTTGTTGTTGTTGAGCTATATGAGTTCTTTATATTTTTTGAATATTTACTCCTCATTGGATAAATGATTTGCAAATATTTTCTCTTATTTCATAGGCTGTCTTTTCATTTTGTTGCTGGTTTCTTTTACTGAGGAGAAGCTTTTAGAGTAGGTGTAGTTCCACCTGTTCATTCTGTTCTATTTCTGTCAAAAATAACATTGGGATTTTGATAGGGGTTGCATTGAATTTGAATTTAGGTTTGCTTTAGGTAGTATGGATATTTTTAATATGTTTATTCTTCCAATCCAAGATAGAATATCTTTCCATTTCTTTGGGTCCTCAGCTTCTTTCAACATCTTATAATTTTCAGCATACAGATCTTTCAACTTCTTCATTAAATTTACTCCTAGGTATCTAATTCTTTTCATTGCAATTGCAAGTGAGATTGTTTTCTTAATTTCTATTTCAACTAGATTGTTGTTAACTTACAGAAACCCAACAGATTTCTGTATGTTGATTTTTTACCTTGAAACTGTACTGTATTTTATTCTAATTGCTTTTTGGTGGAGCCTTTAAGGGTTTTCTACACATAAAATTATGCCACAAATAGTACATGGCCTTTACTATGTTGTTATACATCCTCTATACCTATTTTACTGAGTGCTTTTATCATAAATGGATATTGAATCTTGCCAAATGCTTTTTCTGCATCTATTGCGAGGATCATAAAATTTTTATCTTTCATTTTATTAATGTGATATATCACATTTGCAAATATTGAACCATCTTTGCATTCATGGAATAAATCCCAATTGATCATGGTGGATGGTTCCTTTAAAGTAGTGTATACAGTTTGCTAATATTTTGTTTGAAAGTTTTACATCTGTGTTCATCAGAGATATTGATCTGTACTTTTCTTTTTTGTGTTACCTTTGTCTGGTTTTGGTAGAAGGTAATGTTGGCCTCATAAGAGGAATCAGTAAGCATTCCCTTCTCTTCAATTTTTTGGAAGGGTTTGAGAAGGATGGGCATTAAATCATCTTTTATTGTTTGGTATAATTCACCTTGAAAGCTACCTTATCCTGGAGTTCTGTTTTTTGGCAGACTTTTGATTACTGTTTCAATCTCCTTACTAGTGATCAGTCTATTCAGATTTTCTACTTCTTGATGATTCAGTCTTGGAAGGCTGTATGAGTCTAAGAATTTATCCATTTCTACTAGGTTATCTAGTATATACGTGTGTGTGTGTGAGTGTGTGTTGGTGTGTCCATGGTATTCTCTTATAAGTCTTTATATTTTTGTAGCATCCATTGTAATTTTTCCTCTTTTTTTGATATTATTTTTATTAATCATCTGTTTTTTTCTTAGTAGTCTAGCTAAAAGTTTCCAATTTTCTTTTCAAAAGTTAGCTGTTGGCTTCATTGATCTTTTCTATTGTCTTTTTAGTTTTTATTTCATTCATTTCCATTCTTATTTTTATTATTTCCTTCCTATCACTAATTTTGGGCTTCATTTATTCTTTTTCTAGTTTCTTTCAGTATAAGATCAAATTGTTTAGTTGAGACTTTTCCTGTTTGTTGAGGTAGGCCTATATTATTATAAACTTCCCTATTAGTACTAATTTTGTTGAATCCCATCCCATAGCTTTTGGTATGTCATATTTTTATTTTCATTTGTCTTCAGATATTTTTTCCCTTTTTATGTCTCCTTGATCCATGTGTTTGTGATTTTTACAGCTTTTTTCTTACAGTTGATGTCCAGTTTTGTAACAATGCAGTTGAAAAAGATGCTTGATATTAACCTTCCTAAATGTATTAAGACTTGTTTTGTGTCCCAGGATATGGTATATCCTTGAGACTATTCCATGTGTATTAAGAAGAATATTTATTTTGCTGCATTTTGATGGAGTGTTCTTCAGAAATTTATTGTCAACCTGTTCTAATTTGTCATTTAAGACATATTTCCTCAAAAACTTTGTGTGTATGATCTATCCATTGATGTAAGTGAGGTGACAAAGTCCCTACTATTATTGTTTTCCTGTTGATTTCTCTTTTAAAGTCTGTTAATACTTTATATATTTTGCTGCTGCTATGTTAGGTACACATATATTAATAAGTGTTAAGTCTTTTTGTTTGATTATTCCCTTAATCAATATATAATGTCCATCTTTGTCTCTTGTCACCTTTTTAGGCTTGAAGTCTATTTCATCTAATATAAGTACAGCTACCCTTGTTTTCTTTTGTCTGCCATTTGCTGGAAGAATCATCTCCCATCCCTTCTTTCTTCACTTTTAAAATGAAGATTCTACTTGATTAATTTCTAGATTTCTGTCTTAAACCTTGCTGATTCTCTCTGATATTATATGTTCTGCTCTATTTTCAATGCTTTCTATTGAATTCTTCATATTATCTATTGATTTCTTCAGTTCTAGAATTTCTGTTTGAGAAGAGCATGGCAACCCACTCCAGTATTCTTGCTGGAGAATACCATGGACAGAGGAGCCTGACAGGTTATATAGTTCATGGATTGCAAAGAGTTAGACATGACTGAAGTGATTTAGCATACACAGAATTTCTGTTCGATTCATTTTTAGAGTTTCAACCTCTTTGGTGACATATCACTTTTGTTCTTCTTTTTTTTTTTTTTACATTGAACTGCCTTTCTGAGATTCCTTGTACCTTGTTTAATTTATTCATTACAGTTATTTTGAATTCTCTAAGTGTTAGGTCACAGACTTAGATGACTTTAAGTTTGTCTTCTAGAGAATTGGTTTGTTTGTTTTTTCTTTTTGTGATACCATGTTACCATGGTTTTCCATGGTGCTTGATGATTTGTTTCTCTGCTGGCCCAACTGAAACAGCAAACACATTTCTTATTTAGGTAAAACTCTTTTTGTTGTTGTGTTAGTTGCTCAGTCATATCTGACTCTTTGTGACCCCATGGACTGTAGTTTGCCATGGAATTCTTCAAGCAAGAATACAGAGTAGGTTGCCATTTCCTCCTCCAGGGCCTTCCCAACCCAGGAATCAAACTAGGGTCTCCTGCATTGCGCGCAGATTCTTTACCAACTGAGCCACCAGAGAAGCCCATAACTCTTACATTGATTCTAACAATTCAACAGGTTGATAATTAGAGGCATATCTTTTGTATTTCAGTAGGTGGCACTATAGCACAGTTTTTGATTTCTCTTACTTGCGATGCCTCTGGCTACATTTAAGAAATGTCACTTCCCAACCTCCACAACCTCTGCCAGAGGTGTCACGGGTGCCCTTGTTGTCTCCGTTTGTGCCTCTGGGCTCATAGGTACCTTGCTGCTACCAGAGTCACCGCTAACACTGGTGTCATTATTGAGGACAGTGAGATGGCCTCTTCTGCATCCAATTTCTGCTGGGTTGTAGACACCGCCACCACACTGGGGAGAGGGGGATAATGAGAAGGAAAGGTCAGGATCAAATATGCCTCCACTGTTTCGGGACTTATCAAGTTTGTGGGCACCACCACCACGGGCAGGGGCCAGAGTCACTGGTGTGCCAAGGCTGGAGGGGACCAGGGTCTTAGGCCCCATTGCTGATGCTGCCCAGTTCTCTGTGGCCTCAGGTGCCAGGATCATAGGCTCTGCCTCCACTGTTCCCACATTCTGCCTTCTCTGATGTCCACCCACATACAGATGTACAAATACGCGAATCTCACTGTCATCCTGGCGTAGTGGGCAGAGGAACCTCAGTTGAGTTATGGATGTCTTACTAGCTGTAGATTGAAAAAGAGAAGCAAAGGAAGTGCCTCACACCACCATGATGCTGACATCGCTCTGCTTGACCATGCTCTACATAAGTGAGGTTCCCATATAGCTAAATTCCAGAAGAGTGAACTGCATTTTCTTATGACATTTAAAATAATCTCTTACCTAATACATGTGGATATAACTTTTTATACTTAAAACATCTTTATTATGGAAAATTATAAGCATAAACAAAAGTAAAGAATATATTTGACTCCCCACATGTCTATCATACAGCTTTAACAATATTTAAATCATAGCCAATCTTTATTCATATATCCCTCGTACCCTCCAGATTTCAGAAACTTCCAATTATTTTATATGTAAGTGGAAGAGTAGATGATATCATTTAGATATCTTTAAAATATAAGAAAGTTTAATATATAATATATAATTGTGATAAACTAATATCACACTTCAAAAAGATTAAAATAGTTTGGGTGAGAATTCTCAAAAGAGAATTCATGTCCTTGCTAAATAATATGTATTGAGTATATATCATGTTCTGGCCCTATCTGAACATCTTTGAGCCTCAACCAATAAATTTTTTGTTCATGTGTAAAGAAATTTTTCTGTAAGAATAATTGGCAGAAGTGGGATTTCATTATTTCAAAGTTATCTAGTTACAGACACAAGCAAAGGATTCCCTTTAGAAAAGATAAGTCTCCCAGTTGGAGTTCACTTTGAGCTTCTGAAACCTCTTACATGGCAAGGGCCCATCCCATAAATTTAAACATCTATGATTCTACACTCAAATCATATAACTAGTGTTGTTTTTTTTTTCTATTATTTAGAAGTTTTGTCATTTGTATTTGTGTTAATTGTTGTGAATTTTACATCTGTGCCATTAAACATTTACACTTCAAATTATTATCAATAACATTCTTATCATTGCATGTATTTACAACTTGCTTGTTTACAATCTCTATATTACCCAGGATGCAACAGAATTAACTTCTTCTAAGTTGTTAAATTTTTCCTTCTTATCAATGTGAGCATTCCAGGAGTGAAAACAAAGACTTAAGAGACGGCTATTAATTGCCAGGATGCAATCATCAAGTGTATTAATAATTCCAAGTAAGCATGGCCTGGCTTATGAACTGAAAGTCAGGTGGCAATCTGTTTCTGGCACCCTGACTCTGTCTCGTGTATCATCTATTGCATACGTGTCTTACAATTCTTGCTGCTGAAAGGAGAATAACAAGATAATAATACACATCCCAGTGTGCCACACAAAACCTTGTGAGAATTAATACTCAGAAAGAACTTCTGAGCTTAGTGAGAAAAGGCACTTTAGAATATAAACACCATGCAATTATTCTTATTACTGTGAGCTAGAAAAATGCTAGGAAGAAATAGCATGATTATTGTGGCACGCATTAAGCCAAATAAGAAAGCAGACTAGTGGGGAATCCTATCGAAGATAAAAATTACTTTGACCAATCCTTCCTTCCCTCCAGCCACTGAAAGAAATTATTTTTATAGCCATGTTTAAATGGTACCCTAACTTCCTTTCATTTTGCTTAAAATCTGTGATACAGGAATTGTGCTTAAATGAAATTTCCATCAGCTTTTACATATTAAAAAAGCAAGTGCATTTTAATGCACATATTGAACATTAAATCATTTTTTGCTGCAGGTTATTGTAAGTAAATAGTAATTGTAAAATAGATTCTTTTGATGAAACAAAATGAAAGTAGACTGCTAATGTTCACCTCAGATTTTCTCATCATTTCATTAACAGTTCAACTAGGAAAGGTATTTTTATAATGATGGGCAGGAAAATCATACTCATCAACATGCATCCATATTTATATGTTGGTACACTAACTCTGGAACCTTAATATAAGGGCACAGAAATACATGATATGCATATGCCCCTTGAAATCATTTGTGAGAACCATTTTATTTGTTCAACAACTGTCTCTTCATTCACAATATTCTGCCAACAAATTCATTAAGAAATATAACAGAATTTAAATAAGAATCAGTTTGCTTTTCCAAAGTTTTCAAAAACAGGAATTTGACAGACAAAAATTAGTGGGTCAGATTAGATTCCTTGTGTACTAGCTACAAACTTCTGTTCTACTTTTGTATCAAATGTAAACTCAAACTCTCTCCCTCCCCATTTACTCTTTGTATCTTTATAAAATATTTTTCTTTACAATCAGTCAACTCTTACATTTCCACATATAGCTTGCCCCAAACCTTAAAGTAATTATGCAGCTTAAGACATTGTGAAAATGTAAAGTTTCAGCCTGTTTTAAGCAAGAATAATAAAGCAGTCTAGAAAAGACAGTTTCAGCTGGTGCAGACAGGAAACAGAATGCTACCTCTGAGCTTGCATTGCCCCCTATGGTTTCTCTCTGACCGTCACCAAGGAAGGGAAGCAACATGCTCTGTCCTCTTGGTGTAGAGCAGCATTCAGGTACTACACTTTGAACTTCAGCTCAGTCTTGAATAAATGTCTTATAGCATGAAGTCAATTCAGATGCGAATATTTCAGAAATATATAGGCTTTATTTCAACTCTTAATTAGTGCAGTAAATTAATAATATTTCACTGACTTTATCACTTTAATACATATTATCAACTTTGCACAAAATTTCAAGTTAAGGTACTAGAAATTCTTTCACATAACTAACATCTTGATAGCTACTTTCAAGTGTGTAGCTCTCTGAAGAAGACACTTCTTTTTTTCTGAACTCCAATTTTATTTCTTGTCCATTTGGTACTATTTAGCACTGAGTCACAAGTTTAAGTTGTGCACACATTGTATTTTTACATCCAAACTAGATGGTGAGTTCAGTGAAAACAAGGCCTATGTCTCATGTCACTGTATACCCACATAGTGAAAGAGTGCTGCTATCAAGAAAAGCTGCTCCATTAAGCCAAGATTATTGATATGTTCTCTTGAATTTATTTTATTGCTGATTAGCTTAGGTTCAATTTCCTAGAAACAGAGCCTAAGAGAGCAAATTGGATGCACAGGTCGTACAAAGGGCATAAGCTTTAGGCAAAGCTTACAAAGGAGAGAGAAAAGAGAAGGAAGAACTGAACAAAAACGTGGTTTCAGGTTAAGTCTAACCTTGGTCTGATCTTTAACATGGGTGGAATGGGAGTTTGAAGTATAAATTGCACTCCTTCAGATAAGATGGCTGGCCTTTCATACTCCTTATTTTGGGGGTCATTAGCTGCGGCCACCCCAGGTTTGTAACCTGTAATGGGAGGCAACAACCTCAGCTGAAGGCAAATCTCCAGAGAAGGGGAAGCAGTGAGTAGCCGACACCCCCACAGAGGGCGACAATGAGAGGGCCAGTAAAGGGAATCTGGGCTGAGCGTCTGCAGCGTCCACTTGATTGCAGTTCTTTCTTACATCAGTTCACTTCCACCCAGGCACAGACTCTCCAGGAGTCCATAGTCACAATTCTTGAGGAAATATAGTAGCTACTCAGTTAGTCTTATGGCAAAAAATTGGCTTTCATCTCCTTTCTCTCTCTCTCTCTCTCTCTCTCCTCCCACCCCACCCCCAGCACTTCTACTGGACTTGGTACCTTACCTAGTGGAGTAACACAGAGCCTCATCCCTGACAGCTGAACACCTGTTACAATGACACCATAAGGAAGGTCATGGTTTCTGTTCTTGCCCATTCACAGTTACAAATAAGCATGACAAGACCTACATACCTCTCCTTCCCCACGCTAGTGAAACACCTAAGTGCCAAGCACATTCTTTCCAGCTCCTAGCTGTCCTGACACCCAAGGAAGACAAGGGTCAATTATTCTTGCTCTGTGTTTACTGGTCCACTGTCACTAGGTGCCCAAAACAACTAGGTAGTGGTTGTACCTTTATCATTACTAGGAATCTTGATGTACTCACAGGCGGAAAGCACCCTATCTGGAAACCCAGCTCCTCTAGACTTACAGAGCTTTAAGGTTTCAGGGTCAGGAAGCACAAATTCCCCAAGCAGGTCAATGGGAATGATAGTAAATGGGGCCACTCCTACTTTAACCCATTAGTTCCCAAAGCCATGTATAACAGTTTGTAAAAACAACAGTTTCTTGATGGTACAGTGCATGATTAGAGTAATGGTTCCTGTGATTATGTGCCCATTTTTCTACTTTCTCTGCAAAAATGTGAAAAAACAAATCTTTTTGTGTGAGATGTGGTTACACAGCACGTCGTTCCCGTGAATCAAACATACCATAAGCAGTTGGAGTATGATATTGGTCAAAGTCACAGGTGTCAGTCCTGGTAAGGATAAAGTTTGTTTTTCTCAAGATAGAGACAGTCACGTTGAAAAATGGCACCCAGGAAGTAGCTGATTGGTCTTCTTGGACGATGGCATCATATTACACATTCAACACTGATCTTTGTTGCTTGCTGATAGGCCGGGCATTCAGAAGCAGCAACTGGCTCACTCTTGGTGAGACAGAGAACACTATATATTCTTGGGCCTATACACCTCTGCCACATGCCCCCTCTATTCACATGCTCATGATGCCATCAATGCCATGGTCAGAAAGAGAGGATGACTGATAATAACTGGCCAAATCATCCTGTCCATTTGTTGTTTAGTGTTTCTTCCATCAAGCTTCCACCCTGGTGTACAATAAAGAGAGCTTCATGTTTCCTTACCACTACATCCACATGTCTTTCCCTAGACATCTTTATTTAACCTTGATCTCACACTATTATTCCTTCTAGATCCCTTGACTAGCCCTCTAAATTATTTATCACTGTCTATGAATTCATGAATATTATTACTTCAAACCATTTCTCTTTTTACACAATAACCAGGTGTATTTGGACTATAAAGAAAGCTGAGTGCCAAAGAATTGATGCTTTTGAACTGTGGTGTTGGAGAAGACCCTTGAGAGTCCCTTGGACTGCAAGGAGATGGAACCAGTCCATCCTAAAGGAGATCAGTCTTGGGTGTTCATTGGAAGGACTGATGTTGAAGCTGAAACTCCAATACTTTGGCCACCTGATGCAGAGAGCTGACTCATTTGAAAAGACCCTGATGCTGGGAAAGATTAAGGGCAGGAGGAGAAGGGGACGACAGAGGATGAGATGGTTGGATGGCATCATTGACTCAATGGACATGAGTTTGGGTAAATTGCGGGAGTTGGTGATGGACAGGGAGGCCTGGTGTGCTGCGGTTCATGGGGTCTCAAAGAGTTGGACATGACTGAGCGACTGAACTGAACTGAACTGAACTGCCCAAAGTCCTTCCAACTGGTAAATTTCCTTTCCTTCACTGTTTTTCAAAGCCACACTTGATTGGAAGTATAATGCATCAGCTATTCATTTTAGGGTTGTACCAACATACTGAATTATCTGAACCAAGCTCAGGTTTTTTTATTCCCCCTCTTCCACCTGATCACAGGGAACTCCTGTGAGGTCTGCCACAGGATGAATCCCCACAGCAGTGGACTCAGTTCTAGTATTTATAATTGTTTTTGTTTAGCCAATAAGTTGTGTCCAACTCTTTGGGAGCCAAGGACTGTAGCCTGCCAGACTCCTCTGTCCATGGGATTTGCCAAACAAGAATACTGGAGTGGGGGAGTGCATTGCCATTTCCTTCTCCTGGGAATCTTCCTAATCCAGGAATCAAACCTGCATTGGCAGATGGATTTTTTACCACTTGAATCATTAGGGAAGCCTGAGAATAGCACTAATTGTTTCCATTTCCCTGTGGATTCAATTTTTCTATTTGTTATATTGGCTGAGAAGGAGTTAGTGGGGCAGTTTCATGGACTTTCACTGTAGTTGTTCCTATTGAACTAGTCAAGGAACCATAAGAGAGTTCTGCCAACTGCTAAGTATATCCATTATGATTATATATTATCGTACCAAAAAACTAACTTGCAAGTAAGTCTAGCTCCTTGATCATCAGCATTAACTTGGCTAGTATATCCAAACATCGAAAGACCTAGATATTTCCCTTTCCACAGTATTTAATTATTGAAGTATATGGTTGTATGTCCCTTTGGGAAAGGACTAGAGAACCATTATTGTATACAATCGCCATAATGTTAAAAAGGCTTTTCTTAGGGAAGGGAACCTGATTTCTCCTTAAGTTGATGTGTGTGCTAAGTCACTCAGTCATGTCTGACCCTTTGCGATCCTATGGACTATAGCCCACCAGTCTCCTCTGTCTGTGGGATTCTCTAAGCAAGAATACTGGAGTGGGTTTCCATTTAATCCTCCAGGGGATCTTCTTGACCCAGGGGTCGAACCCACATCTCTTTATGTCTCCTTCATTGGCAGGCAAGTTCTTTACTGCTAGTGCCACTTGGGAAGCCCTTAAGTTGATGAAACTGTTAATAACAGTTCAGATCTGGAAACCTGGCAAAGGATCATACCTTTCCATTAGGGTGGTAGATTTCAGTCTTCTGCATATCCATTCTTGATCTCATCTGATTTTAAACAGATGATGGGTAGGTTAGATAGGTAGGTAGGTAGCTAGCTAGATAAATAAAAGGGTAGCACTCTTCTATATATTGAGCATATACTAAATTCTATATATGAAATACATAGAACAGTGTTATCTATCTAGTGCAATTTTGTTTACTATATTTCTCCCACAACCAGTCTCAGTCTACAAAGTATAGCCTCGATAAGCTTCTAAGTGATGTTGGTATCCCTTTCATAAATGGACTTTACTCTAGGCTCTTCTGAGAAACCAGATCAGCAGATGGGTTTTCAGTTTTATGTAGTCAGTCCTTTCTAGAATGCCCACTTTTCTGAGACTTTGATCCCTTCCATCTATTTGGCACGGTAGTCTGGCATCTCTACAAGATTAAATGTAAAGCACAGATTTCCAAGCTTCCAAAAATCTTGCAAGTAGTTTATTAGAACCATTTCAAGGTGTTAAGTTCTGTGTCAAAGGAAGGTGCTCCCATATTGACATAGTCTCCTTTAGTCACCTTTATATTCTACCCCATCACTCTGATCAACACTTTCCAAACCAACTCTTAGGAATATTTTCCTAATTACTGTTGTACTTCTTAGTCATTTCTGAAACTCTATCGGCATATAATCCATCTCTTCCCTTAGCAGACTCACAACTTTAACAGTTGGATTATTTGTTCTTCTGTTGCTCAGTCGTGCCCAATTTTTGTGACCCCATGGACTGTAGCACGCCAGGTCTCCATGTCCTTCACTATCTCCCAGAGTTTGCTCAAACTCATGTCCATTAGTCAATGATGCCATCCAAGCATCTCATACTCTGTTGTCCTTTCTCCTCCTGCCTTTAATCTCTCCCAGCATCAGATATTTTTTTTAATGAGTTTTTCTCATCAGGTGACCAAAGTATTGGAGCTTCAGCTTCAGCATTGGTCCTTCCTTCCAATGAACATTCAGGGTTGATTTAATTAGGATTAACTGGTTTGATCCCTTTGCTGTCTGGACTTTCAAGTCTTTTCCAGCACCACAGTTCAAAAGCATCAATTCTTTGGTACTCAGCCTTCTTTACGGTCCAATTCTAACATCTGTATATGACTACTTTGACTATACAGACCTGTGTCAGCAAAGTGATGTCTCTGCTTTTTAATGTGCTATCTATGTTTGTCATGGCTTTTCTTCCAAGGAGCAAGTGTCTTTTAATTTCATGGCCGCAGTTACCATCCGCAGTGATTTTGGAGCCCAAGAAAATAGTCTGTCACTGTTTCCATTTTTTCCCCATCTAAGATGGTAGGAGGAGTACAGTTATGGTTAAAATCAAACTTCAGACCCTCCAAAGATGTTTGCAGGGCACAAGCAAATCTTGTATGTACCAAGGACCCAGGGAAAGAACCCCTACAAGAGACTGAGCCAGTTGTGCCTGTAAGGGTTTGAGGGTCTCCTGCAGAGGCACGGGTCAGCAGTGGCCTGCTGCGGTGACGGGGCGCTGACAACAGCAGTCCTGGGAAGTGCAGTGAGTGGCACAAGTCCTCTTGGAGGAAGTCGCCATTAGCCCCACTAGAGAGCCACCCAGTGGGTGATCCACAAATTAGAGAACAAGTCTACCTAAGAAGTTCTTGGACTGTTGCAAAACTTCTAGCACCCACAACAGACTTCCAAACCTGGGAATCTGGCAAAAGGACTGAGACTCCCCAAGGAATTTGACTTTGAAGGACACGGGTATTTGATTATAGAACTTCCACAGGAAAGTTCTGAAACAGAGACTCTTGGAGGGCACAAGCAAAACCTGGTGCACACCAGGACCCAAGAGAAAGGAGCAGTGACCCCACAAGAGACTGAGCCACACTTGCCTGTGATTGTTTGGGAGTCTCTGGGGGAGGCGTGGGTCACCATGGCCTGCTGTGGGGCCAGGAACATGGACCGCAGCAGTCCAGAGACGCATGGCATGCTGGCATAAACCCTTTTGGAGGAGTTGGATTATGCTGTGACATAATCTTAGTTATTGGTTATGGGGTCAAGAGGAGAGGAGACAGATTCAGAGTGAGGGGTTGTACCATTATTTTGTAAAGTGTCTGCCTTGTTTTCCTGCATAGATTTAAATCAAGAGGTAGGAGCGGATATCTTTCAATAAAGGGGATTCAGTTCAGTTCAGATCAGTTGCTCAGTTGTATCTGACTCTTTGTGACCCCCATGAATCGCAGCACGCCAGGCCTCCCTGTCCATCACTAACTCCCAGACTTTACCCAAACTCACGTCCATCGAGTCAGTGATGCCATCCAGCCATCTCATCCTCTGTCATTCCCTTTTCCTCCTGCCCCCAATCCCTCCCAGCATCAGGGTCTTTTCCAATGAGTCAACTCTTCACATGAGGTAGACTCCTTATATAAGCCTATAAGTTTCAGGGGAATATAGGAGTCCAAGGTCTACATGTATATATATCCAGAAAACCCTGTCCTAAATTTTTATATCATCTCCTTTACCTTTCAATATTTGGCCTTACCATATAAAACTTTCCTAGGCTGATACTAAGCTTTACTCTTGAGTTCTATGACTTTTATAATTAAGTTCTATGTGTGGTCTTCAGTCTATCATCCCTCCAGCTGCAGGAGTTGAAGTTCCTTTTAAAAGCTGCAAAGAGGTCCTCTGATTCTCATCAGTTCAGTTCAGTTCAGTTCAGTCACTCAGTCATGTCTGACTCTTTGCATACATGGCTCTAAATTGGTGATTAATTGCCCTGGGCCTGTTATTTCATGATATTCAGAAATAGCCTCTCAATTCTTAAGTCTTTATAATTTATATTTCTTTTATAACTCTGAAATGCCAGAGATACTGTACAAGCCAGTTCATCTCCTTATTTACATGTCTTATCCCAGTTGACCTCAGTGACAGCTTTAGCAATCACACTGTTACATACCAGAGCTATGCAAACTCCACATACCTACCACCAGCAATGCGAAGTTGTTACAAGTCAGCTTTCATGTTTCTAAATCCAGAATCTCTGATTCCATAGACTACCTTTAACACCAATCTTAGGTCTGTTCCCTTGAAAACAGAGCCCAATCAAGGGTTTCAGACAGAAGAGGAAGATCTTTTCAAGATTGGGTTATAAGGGTAGGAATGAAACAGTATAAGAGAAAGAATTTATCAGTAATATGGTCTCAGTATTTTGTTGCTCTTTTTAAGTCACTAAGTTGTGTCTAACTTTTTGCAACCCCACAGACTGCAGGATGGCTAACTTCTCTGTCCTTCACTATCTCCTGGAGTTGTTCAAATTCATGTCCATTGAGTCTGTGATGAAACCTAACCAGCTCATCCTTGCCACCCCCTTCTCCTGGTTCCTTCAATCTTTCCCAGCATCAGGGTCTTTTCCAGTGAGTCAGCTCTTCACATCAGGTGGCCAAAGGATTGGCACTTTAGCTAGATTCAGGGTTGGTTTTCTTTAGGATTGACTGGTTTGATCTCCTTGTTATCCAAGGGACTTTCAAGAGTCTTCTCCAGCACCACAATTCAAAAGCATCAATTCTTCAGCACTAAGCTTTATGGTCCAGTTCTCATATCTATACATGACTACTTGAAAAACCATAGCTTTGACTGTATGAACTTTTGTTGGCAAAGTGATGTCTCCTGCTTTTAAATATAGTCTAAGTTTGTCATAGCATTCCTTCCAAAGAGCAAGTGTCTTTTAATTTCATGGCTACAGTCTCCCCCCAAAATAAAATTTGTCACTGCTTCCACTTTTCCCCTTTCTATTTGCCATGAAGTGATGGGACAGGATGCCATTATTTTAGTTTTTTTATGTTGAGTTTTAAGCCAACTTGTTCACTCTCCTCTTTCACCCTCTTTTTGGGGTGAAAAACACTAAAGATGAGGGCTCTTTAGTTCCTTCTCGCTTTTTGCCATAAGGGTGGTATCATCTGCATATCTGAGGTTGTTGATATTTCTCCCAGCAATCTTGATTCCAGCTTGTGATTCATCCAGCCTGGTATTTTGCCTGATGCATTCTGCATATAAGTTAAATAAACAGGGTGACGATATACAGCTTTGTTTTACTCCTTTTCCAATTTGGAACTAGTCAGTTGTTCTATGCTTGGTTCTAACTGTTGCTATTTGACCCACATACAGGTTTCTCAGAAGACAGGTAAAGTGGTATAGTATTCCCATCTCTTTAAGAATTTTCCAGTTTGTTGTGATTCACACAGTCAAGGGCTTTAGTGTGGTCAATGAAGCAGAAGTAAGATGTTTTACTGGAATTCCCTTGCTTTCTCTGTGATCCAACAAATACTGGCTATTTGATCAGGAATGTGGTCTCAGCATTAGTATTAGTAATACTCCTTAGATATGTTTATTTAAACAAGGAAAACAAAAGCAAAAATAAACAAATAGGACTACATCAACTTTTTGAAAAAGCTTCTGCACAACAAAGGAAATAAACAAAATGAAAATCCACCTACTGAATAGGAGAAGGTATTTGCAAACAGTATATCCAATAAAGGGTTACTATCCAAATATCACACCTGTCAGAATAAATACCATACAATAGACAACAAATTAAAAGTCTTCATGAGGATGTGGAGAAATGGGAAAACTTTATCCACTAGATGAGAATATAAAGCAGTGCAGCTGCTATGGAAACCTGGATATTCCTCAAAAAATTAAAACTAGAACTATCATATAATTCAGCACTTTCACTCCTGCGTATTTATCCAAAGTGGGGAAAAAAACACCAGTTTTAAAAAGATAGGTGTACCTGTATGTTCATTGCAGCATTATTTATAATAGCCAAGATATGGAAACAGTCTCAGTACCCATCCACAGAAAAATGTATAAAGAAGATGTAGTATATATGTATTACTCAGTTATAGAAAAATTATCAAAAAATAATGAAATCCTACCATTTCCAACAACATGATGGACCTAGAAGGTATTATGCTTAGTGAAATAAGTCAGACAAAGTCGAAGACAATAATGTGGTGAAATTTATATTTCAGAATCTACAAGATCTCACTTATGTGTGGAATCTTTAGAAACAAAAAATAAATACATGTAACAAAACAGAAACAGAGTATTAGATTCAGAGAACAAACAGTTGCCCAAAGGCAGTGAAGTGGGGGGGAAATAAATAGATGAGGGAGAGTAAGAGGCACAAACTTCCAGTTGCAAAATAAATGAGTCAAGAATGTGAAATGCACAGTGTGGGGAATATAGTCAATAAATACGTAATACCTTTGTATGGCGACAAGTTGTAAGTAAGCTTATTGTGATTACTGTGATGATCATTTTGAAACGTATAGAAATAATGAATCACTCTCTATGTAAAAGGAACTAACACGGTGGTGTAGATCAATTATACTTCAAAAACAAACTCAGAAAAACAGATCAGACTTGTTACCAGATTGGGGCGGGAGGGAGGCAGGGAGGGTGAATTAGATGAACACAGTCAAAATCTACATAATTCCAGTTATAAGATAAATAAGTTCTTGGAACTAGTTGGTTGTTCTATGGATGTATGTACACCGTAAGTGTAATTAACAGGGCTGTAAGTTACATGTGAAAGTTCTCAAGATAGTGAACTGTGAGTTCTCATCACCAGGACTTTTTTTCTGTTTTTTTTAAATTTTGTATCTATATGAGATGATAGATATTCACTAAATTTATGATAATCATGTCACGGTGTATGTAAGTCAAATCATTATGCTGTATACCTTAAACTTGTACAGTATTATATGTCAATTATATCTCAATAAACCTGAAAGAAAAAACTGTAAAGTCTAGCCTTAAGCAGAGCCATGAAGATTTTGAAATATAAATTTCACCATAGGAGAGTCACAGTCTCCCCCCACCCCCAGGCTAGACTGCTCTCATCAGCCAAGGGCATTTTGTAATAGGGAAGAACATATCTGACTCCATGTTGGGTCTGTTTCTTTTACTTTAACCTTTGTATTCTACTGCTTTTGCTATAAATTAATCACTGAACAGATGTTGCCTATAACTTAACGTGTATATATAACAGCCCATCTCCAGGAAGTTTGTTCCCATGTACGCCAGAGCTGTAAGTAAAAACACCTTTGTTTAGCTCACAGGAAACATTCTAACCAGACCCATCTGTGAATGGCTGCAGGAAAGAAGAAATTAAAACATCCCTTCTGGAATCTGGCCAGAGCCAGGACATATTAGCAACAATTTATTGACTTTTTTTTCTCCTTTACCTCCTCACCTCTCTCTATTTGCACTATAAAAGAATCTAGCATCCAAACCCAAGAAAATGTTTCTTAGGGAAACCAGCCCACCATTGTCTCAATCTGCTGGGTTTTTAAATAAATTCACTATTCTTTGCCCCAACCATTTGTCTTTGACTTTATTGGCCTGTCCTGTGGCAAGCAGTATGAGGTAGGATTAGATAACCATTTCTCAGGGTCCAGGATGTAGGGGGTGTGAGCTAAGAGGTGGGAGTGAGAAGAAAGCTGATACATTTGTGGCCAACACTGCCAGCAGCTGGGATAGGGGTGTAACAGCCCAGAACAGGAAATCTAGGCAGGGACCACTGCTGCTGCTGCTGCTAAGTCACCTCAGTCGTGTCCAACTCTGTGCGACCCCATAGACGGCAGCCCACCAGTCTCCCCCGTCTCTGGGATTCTCCAGGCAAGAACACTGGAGTGGGTTGCCATTTCCTTCTCCAATGCATGAAAGTGAAAAGTGAAAGGGAAGTCACTCAGTCGTGTTCAACTCTTCACAACCCCATGGACTGCAACCTACCAGGCTCCTCCGTCCATGGAATTTTCCAGGCAAGAGTACTGGAGTGGGGTGCCATTGCCTTCTCCGAGGCAGGGACCATGATTGTACTAAATTAGAAAAATTACTGACCCTGGCATCAGGGAAAACTTTCAATTAATGACTCCAGATAGGTTTTTTTTTTTTTAAATAATAAGTTCATCCAAGATCTGCTTGGGCATAGAAAAATATATAATATATACAAACCTCCATAGAATCAAAAGATTTATAAAGAAGTTTCACAAGATCACATTGAGGAATCAGAACACTTGTGTGCAGTAATTTATACAATGACATCAAACTGAGGACTAGAAGTTGGCATCACATAGCACTCAGCTGGAGAGGACATGCAGAACAAATCCATTTGGCTGCCAGCACAACTCCCTGCTTGTCTCCTTCAGGGGAGATGCTGCCAGCCAGCAGCAACTCAAACTCTCTCCAAACCTAGGTGAGGAACTTATAAGGTAACCAATTCAGAAAGCCAGTTCTTAAAAAATTAATTATGATTGGCTTCATCTGATGACAGATATAGAAAAGCTTCTCCTGAATCTATCAATAAATTTTAAGTGTCTAAAAAAACAATTTTTCTATTTAAAATAGACATATATCTGAAATAAAATCTACAAAAACAAATATCAAATTCTACTCACAAAGAGCAATAATCACAACTCTACCTACATGGTAATTCAACTATCAAATCTGTTTTTCACAAAACTGAATTCAAGACAGCAAGTCTCCAGTATGCATGTATGTGTGTTTATTTATGCACATTAACCTCTGCTTAGTATCCCACTCCTTATAACCACAAAGCCATTTAGCATTCCTTTGGCATGACCAAAAAAGTCAATGGCTCTTATTATCAACATCTCACCAAGCTAGTCCACTCCTAACAAGGACATTAGATATTATCATCTCCTTCCTCTCCATTAAAACTTAAAGAACAAATATCTCACATTATAATGATTTTAGTCTCTGCATTCCCTGTAAAATCCCACTAACATAATGAAAAACAGAAAAACAAATTTTAAAAATGAACCTAATATAACTTAAATGCAGAAGCCATCAATGATCAGGAAACATTAATTTTTTTCTGGAAGTTGTAAGGAGAATGACTAAAGGAAAGATTGGTTGATGTTGATTATCCTGTTATTCAACATTAGAAAGGAAAAGAACTTAGCCTATAAAGTGAGGGTTAGCATTCTCCAAAAGGACTCAGGAAATACCCAAGTAGTACACGCCAGGGTGTAAAGCAGACAGCTCCTAGATAGTCTGTCTCCCAAAAGGACTGGTACCTGCTAATTTTTTTTTTTTTTTCCATTTCATCTGGTGGGCAGCCTGTACTAAGTGAAGTTTGTGTTTTATTATAATATGGTGTTCTTTATTATACAACAATGAGTAAAAGAAGAGAGGAGTTTCAACATCTCAGCTAACTTGAGACCATCACAACAAATACAAAACAAAAATAAAGACTAAGTGGAACTACAAACTCCCATAAGACACTAACCATCATTATTGCCCTCTTTCCTTCTTTTCTACGGCAACTGTACTTTGAACTTTGTTGAAAAGCCCTGAATTCCTACCAGTAGGCATTGGAGAAGAGTGATTGAAATACTGCCTAAATATTTATCTTTTTAATCAAGAAAATCAACACAGATTATTCCATATATGATGGTAGCTTATCATATGGAACTGATAAAAAACCTTGACATTCTATGAATGAGAGTGTGTATCCTCTCTTGAATATGTGTTCTTTTTCTTTTATTTTAGTAATATCTTATATAGAAACTGACAATCCAATAGAAAGAAACTCTGACCATTAGGTAAGACTGAAAATCTTGCTTCACTATCAATAAAAGTGGCTCCCCATTCAGCTATGTATTAGTGTAGTTCTAGCAAAGGTACAGCATTCTAGGACAACTTTAGTATTATGGTCCTACTTATTTTATGTGACTGTGTTATAGCAATTTACATCTTTGAAGTTTGGTTATTTGGTTATTTACAAAGCATAAGCTTCAGACATCTATTTCTGGTAATAGTGGATTAAAAAACTCCTAACACTCCTGCTAAAGACTCTAGAAAAGCTGAGTAAACATCAGAAAAAGTAGCTAAATACTATTTGAATGTACTAAAAAACTAACAAAGGATTGAAGGCCAAGATTGGAGAAGAAGCTGAGACTTAGACAGGTAAGCTTGGCGATTAGGATCACTTTTTTCCTAAGGACATCTGCTATTTCTGAAAATTTGGCTCAGAGTTCAAGGCTTTTGTCTTAGGAGTAAGAGTGAACTATCAATTCAAGTAGCTCTCTCAGGGACTGATGTATTTGCTTAACCACTCAGTTCAACTGTTTGAGACTCTTTGGATTGTAGCCTGCCAGTCTCCTCTGTCTATGGGATTTTCCAGGCAAGAACACTGGACTGGGTTGCCATTTCTTCCTCCAGGGGATCTCCCCAATCAGGAATGAACTTGTGTCTCCCGTGTCTCCTGCATTGCGGGTAGATTCTTTACCTGCTGAGCCATCGGGGAAGCCCCTCAGGGATTGCTGCCCAACTTTAAATCATCTTGATCCCTGAACTTCAGTTAAGGGAATCTCAGATGGCCAGTTTCTTTGTCTGACAGAAGCAAAGGTAAATTGTCCCTGTAGAAAGTCTCATCCTGAGCTTCAGATAACTTTTTTTCTTTTTTTTAATTTTATTTATTTATTTTATTTTTTAACTTTACAATATTGTATTGGTTTTGCCAACATGAATCTGCCACAGGTATACACGTGTTCCCCATCCTGAACCCTCCTCCCTCCTCCCTCCCCGTACCATCCTTCTGGGTCGTCCCAGTGCACAAGCCCCAAGCATCCAGTATCGTGCATCGAACCTGGACTGGTGACTCATTTCATATATGATATTATACATGTTTCAATGCCATTCTCCCAAATCATCCCACCCTCTCCCTCTCCCACAGAGTCCAAAAACTGTTCTATACATCAGTGTCTCTTTTGCTGTCTCGTATACAGGGTTATTGTTACCATCTTTCTAAATTCCATATATATGCGTTAGTATACTGTATTGGTGTTTTTCTTTCTGGCTTACTTCACTCTGTATAATAGGCTCCAGTTTCATCCACCTCATTAGAACTGATTTAAATGTATTCTTCTTAATGGCTGAGTAATACTAACCCTAACCCTAACTTTTATAAATTTTCATCTGAGATCATTTGAGTTTTGCCTCATGAGCACCCTTTGGTATTTCTTGTAATATGAATCTGCTAATGATGAAGATCTGCTTGATTAAAAATAACTTCATTTCACTTTTATTCTGGAAGGACGTTTTTCCCTTCTAATGGAATTCTAGGCTGTTAGTAATTTTTTTCAGTGTCTTCAAGCTATCATCCCTTGTCTCCTGGTTTCCATTGTTTACACTGTAGTATCACTGATGCTCACATTTCAAGGCACCTTGAACTCTAAAAGCCATCTCAATATTCTCAGTAAGCCAATAATAAATGGATAGACTTCTAAATGGTAGATTTAATTAATGGATAGACTAAATGGTAGACTTCTATAATAGGTGTTTCCATTCAATGTCTCCACTTCCCTAATATCCATTCACTCATCTGTCTACTGTAGTGTGAGTTCTATTCCCAACATTAGTCTGCAATTATTCTCATTAAGAATAACAGTATCTATCTTACATGTTAATGGACTTTCCTGGTGGCTCAGCTGGTAAGAAACTGCCTCAAATGTGGGAGACCTAGGTTCAATCCCCGCATTGCGAAAAATCCCCTGGAGAAGGGAACAGCTACCCACTCTAGTATTCTGGCCTGGAGAATTCCAAGAGGAGTTGCAAAGAGTAGGACACAACTGAGCAACTTTAACTTTCACTTTACATGTCAAGAAACATTCAGTAATATTATTGTTCCTCAGAAGCATTGACTGCAGTCAATAACATTTTCTTTTATTCTAGATTCTCCTATAAGCATAGTGTCTTTGTTGTCCTTATCTCTGGGCATTCCTTCTTCCTCAATTTTTCAAACTCCTCTTTCCTTTTTTTGGCCATATTTACAAGTCTTTTGCTTCCTCAATGACACACAATCTTCCGGCTCTTTGTGTTAATGTCTCTCTACCTAAAAAAGTCATTCTTCCTATCCTGGCAATTTTTTTGTCAATTTAGTATCTTCTTCTTGGTTCTCAATTTAAATTCCCTCTGGAAAAAAGTTTTTCCTATATTCTCAACACTAGGTTAGGAGTTGCCATTTTTTGCTAACAACCATTGGCTATAGTAGTTATATTTTACCATTGATTACTTTTTAAATTATATTATTTATTGTTAGACTATCAACTCTAAGGGTATAGGACCACCTTCTTGTTCACTATTGAGTCTCCAAGGTCCAACACATTGTTAGCCTTTAGAAAAGTGAACAAAGTGAGTGTTAGTTGCTCAGTTATGTCTGACTCTTTGTGAACCCACAGACTGTAATCCACCACACTCCTCTGTTCATGGACCTCTCCAAGCAAGAATACTTTCAAATTAGTGCACTGTATCTGGCCTTTAGATATAATTATTCCCAGTCTCTTTCCACCATTTCCTAGACAATTTCATCTATTCACACACACACACACACACACAGAGAAACTTTCAACTGCAATGTGTTGTAGTTACATATTTATTAAATATTGTGATACAGATGAAGATAACATGCAGTTACTTAGAAAAATGGATATAATGAGTTAAACTGTGAAAAACATAGTTACCTATTTGTGACATAAATATTCATTTGTTATACTTTCAATATTTGTTATAGTTTTAGCATTTGTTACATAAACAATTCTGTAATTATAAGATAATGCCCATATCGTAACTCATTATCTTCCATATTTCTACATGCTTACCTGTTATCTTCAAAGCCATGAGTCTCAGATTCCTCATTATTAAAATATAAGTAATGATGCTGCTACTGCTGCTGCTAAGTCACTTCAGTCATGTCCAACTCTGTGCGACCCCATAGACGGCAGCCCACCAGGTTCCTCTGTCCACGGGATTCTTCAGGCAAGAACATTGGAGTGGGTTGCCATTTCCTTCTCCAATGCATGAAAGTGAAAAGTGAAAGTGAAGTCGCTCAGTCATGTCCGACTCTCAGTGACCTCATGGACTGCAGCCTACCAGGCTCCTCCATCCATGGGATTCTCCAGGAAAGAGTACTGGAGTGGGGTGCCATTGCCTTCTCCGATAAGTAATGATATCACTACCCAATATTTAGTCCCTTTTTTTCCTTTCAATTTAAATATTCCACAGAGAATCTTGGTTACTCTGCCAAACACATGATTCATTAACTTGATTACATCACCAAACTTTCACCCTGTTTTATTTTGTTGTTTTTTTTTCTGTAAACTGCATCATTGTTATGGACTAAAATGTGTTTCTCCCAAATTCTTTTTTTTTTTTTTAATTTTATTTTATTTTTAAACTTTACATAACTGTATTAGTTTTGCCAAATATCAAAATGAATCCGCCACAGGTATACATGTGTTCCCCATCCTGAACCCTTCTCCCTCCTCCCTCCCCATTCCATCCCTCTGGGTTGTCCCAATGCACCAGCCCCCAGCATCCAGTATCGTGCATCGCACCTGTTTCTCCCAAATTCTTATGTTGAAGCCCTGTCATTGTGACTGTATCTGGAAACAGAACCTTTAAAAGGGTTATTAAGGTTAAATGAGGTCATAAGGGTGAAGGCCTAATCCATAGGCCTTTTACAAGAACAAGTATCTTTATAAAAAGAGGAAGAGACACAAGGGATGCCTGTGTCCACAGAAAAGGTCATGTGAGGACACAGTGAGAAGCCAGCTGTCTACAAGCCAAGGAGAGAGGCCTCAAGAGAAACTGACCTTGCTCATACCTTGATCTGTACTTCCAGGCTCCAGAAGGCTGAGGCACTATATTACTGTTGTCTAAACCACCTAGTATGTGGTATTGTGTTGTGCTACCTTTAGTAGACTACAGGCCTTTCTCCCTTAACCTTGGTATAGAGATTTAGCTAAGATTCTTGTCAATGTATTCCTTTTAAACATGGCTTTATTTTGCATTTTTGTATTTATCCCCACTTTATCTACATAGGTCCAAATTTCTTCATCTCCCTGAGCTATAAGCCCTCTCCTAATTGTTCTCTTTCATCTTCAGTGTTGGTCCCCTTTATTTGGCACTCAACCTCCTATCTAAATGATCTTTCTACAGAGCAAAGATGATTGTGATTGAATTACCTCCCTCTCTTGAGCCTCTAATCTTCATGAGCTACAGGACAAGGGACAAATGCCTTATTTTGACATATGTGGTCCCTTAAAATTGGAACCAAACTGAACTACATAGCCTTTCTCCATTACTGTTTTTCCAGGCTCCTGCCACATGAAAAAAGTCACAGGCTAGCCAAGCTTCATGTATTGAACTCTACTGTTTCCTTATTCCTCTCTTGACTCAGTGAAGCTTTTCCAACATACTTGGACAGAAAGGCTGTTCCCTTTACTACATGGTCAACACTGTTTATTCTTTTATACATACCTGTGTTATACATTCATAAACTGTAGTGAATACATTTATATGGCCAACTCACTAAACTGCGAATCTTTGAGAACAAAAACAGTATGTAATTCATATTCATATTTTGTATATTTAACATTGGGACTGACCATGGTGTTTGACAATCAGTATTACATAAATAAATATATAAAATAATAAATTAATGATATTAAAGCATAACTCAATTTTTGAACCTGAAAGTCTTTGAAGAATTCTACTAGTATACAGTGAAGTTTGGACTTCTTATTTAAGTATTCATGATACTCTCCACTGGACAAAACCAATACTTTTCTATCTTCATGACTATGTTTGTAGTGAGCCCACATTCAGTCCCAGTTCAACATTATCTCCCATAAGCTAGAAATAACTACATTTAAGTTTGTCTTCATAATAGAATCTATTGCTATCTAATAACATAATTCTTAATTAGTGTGTGCTAACATCTCTTTTAAACTTTAAGATTTTTCATGTAAAATTCCATAACTGATTATCTGAGAAGAATTAATACCTAGTCCTGTTCATAAACCAGACTTTCAGTAAAAACATTGTGACATCCACTTTATGAGTATTTGTTGAGTACCTCAGTCACTTTCAAAAATTTTGTTCACAGCCTTCACATTTAAAAAATGTGTGCATACTATCATATTATTTATTTAATTATTTGAAAAAGAAAGCACTTATTTCAATTATTTGAAAAAGAAAGTATTGATATACTAATATATTACATGGATTTAGTAGAACCAGAAAAATGTAAAAAGAAACTAAAGATAAAAAGTAAATGTAAGTGGAAGTCATTGAATTTTCTCCAGTATCCCACTACTTTATGTTTCTGTATGCTTTGTGGGGTAAGCCCTTCTTTGGAGATCACTAACAGATTATTCTCATTATAACACAGGAATTATCAATAACCTTCACTGGTACTGCTTTAATCATCTAGTGTTGTTGAGAAATGGGCATTCTGCATAGCTTCAGTTCAGTCCAGATCAGTCGCTCAGTCGTGTCTGACTCTTTGTGACCCCATGAACCGCAGCACACCAGGCCTCACTGTCCATCACCAGCCCCCAGAGTTCATTGAGACTCACGTCCATCGAGGCAGTGATTCCATCCAGCCATCTCGTCCTCTGTCATCCCTCCTCCTCCTGCCCTCAATCTTTCCCAGCATCAGGGTCTTTTCAAATGAGTCAGCTCTTCCCATCAGGTGGCCAAAGTATTGGAGTTTCAGCTTCAACATCAGTCCTTCCAATGAACACCCAGGACTGATCTCCTTTAGGATGGACTGGTTGGATCTCCTTGCAGTCCAAGGGACTCTCAAGAGTCTTCTTCAACACCACAGTTCAAAAGCATCAATTCTTCAGCACTCAGCTTTCTTCACAGTCCAACTCTCACATCCATATATGACCACTGGAAAAACCATAGCTTTGACTAGACAGACCTTTGTTGACAGTGTAATGTCTCTGCTTTTTAATGAGCTGTCTAGGTTGGTCATAACTTTCCTTCCAAGGAGTAAGTGTTTTTTAATTTCATGGCTGCAGTCACCATCTACAGTGATTTTGGAGCTCAGAAAAATAAAGTCTGACACTGTTTCCACTGTTTCTCCATCTATTTGCCATGAAGTGATGGGACCAGATGCCATGATCTTCTTTTTCTGAATGTTGAGCTTTAAGCCAACTTCTTCACTCTCCTCTTTCACTTTCATCAAGAGGCTTTTTAGTTCTTCTTCACTTTCTGCCATGAGGGTGGTGTTATCCGCATATCTGAGGTTATTGCTATTTCTCCCAGCAACTTGATTCCAGCTTGTGCTTCCTTCAGCCCAGCGTTTCTCATGATGTACTCTGCATATGAGTTAAATAAACAGGGTGACAATATACAGCCTTGACGTACTCCTGTTTCTATTTGGAACCAGTCTGTTGTTCCTTGTCCAGTTCTAACTGTTGCTTCCTGACCTGCATACAGGTTTCTCAAGAGGCAGGTCAGGTGGTCTGGTATTCCCATCTTTTTCAGAATTTTCCACAGTTTATTGTGATCCACACAGTCAAAGGCTTTGGCATAGTCAATAAAGCAGAAATAGATGTTTTTCTGGAACTCTCTTACTTTTTCGATGATCCAGTGGATGTTGGCAATTTGATCTCTGGTTCCTCTGCCTTTTCTAAAACCAGCTTGAACATCTGGAAGTTCACGGTTCACATATTGCTGAAGCCTGGCTTGGAGAATTTTGAGCATTACTTTACTAGCATGTGAGATGAGTACAATTGTGTGGTGGTTTGAGCATTCTTTGGCATTGCCTTTCTTTGGGATTGGAATGAAAACTGACCTTTTCCAGTCCTGTGGCCACTGCTGACTTTTCCAAATTTGCTGGCATATTGAGTGCAGCACTTTCACAGCATCATCTTTCAGGATTTGAAATAGCTCAACTGGAATTCCATCACCTCCTCTAGCTTTGTTCATGGTAATGCTTCCTAAGGCCCACTTGACTTCACATTCCAGGATGTCTGGCTCTAGGTGAGTGATCACATCATCGTGATTATCTGGGTCATGAAGATCTTTTTTGTATAGTTTTCCTGTGTATTCTTGCCACCTCTTCTTAATATCTTCTGCTTCTGTTAGGTCCATACCATTTCTGTCCTTTATCGAGCCCATCTTTGCATGAAATGTTCCCTTGGTATCTTTTATTTTCTTGAAGAGATCTCTAGTCTTTCCCATTCTATTGTTTTCCTCTATTTCTTTGCTTTAATCACTGAGGAAGGCTTTCTTATCTCTCCTTGCTATTCTTTGGAACTCTGCATTCAAATGGGTATATCCTTCCTTTTCTCCTTTGCTTTTCACTTCCCTTCTTTTCACAGCTATTTGTAAAGCCTCCTCAGACAGCCATTTTGCTTTTTTGCATTTGTTTTTCTTGGAGATGGTCTTGCTCCCTGTCTCCTGTACAATGTCATGAACCTCTGTCCATAGTTCATCAGGCACTCTGTCTGTCAGATGTAGTCCCTTAAATCTATTTCTCACTTCCACTGTATAGTCATAAGGGATTTGATTCAGGTCATACCTGAATGGTGTCGTGGTTTTCTCCACTTTCTTGAATTTCAGTCTGAATTTGGCAATAAGGAGTTCATGATCTGAGCCACAGTCAGCTCCCGGTCTTGTTTTTGCTGACTGTATAGAGCTTCCCCTTTTTTGGCTGCAAGGAATATAATCAGTCTGATTTCAGTATTGAGCATCTGGTGATGTCCATGTGTAGAGTCTTCTCTTGTGTTGTTGGAAGAGGGTGTTTGCTGTGACCAGTGCATTCTCTTGGCAGAACTCTATTAGCCTTTGCCCTGCTTCATTCTGTACTCCAATGCCTTATTTCCCATGTAATGGAAGTTTAACCCATTACAGGAAAGGAATCTGGCCAACTGCCTCATTGAATCCCTACTACATGTCAAACATTATGGCACATCCTTTGTGTCCATAATCTCATTTAATTCTAAAACCAATCCTGCAAAGTATCTTTAAGTTTGTCTTACAAATAAGAAAACAGATTTTCAGAAGATTAAAACATTCATGACAGTAATAAACAAGGCACAGGATTTGAATCCACATTTGTCTAATCTTATACCTTAAAATCGGAGAAGGCAATGGCACCCCACTTCAGTACTCTTGCCTTGAAAATCCCCTGGACGGAGGAGCCTGGTGGGCTGCAGTTCATGGCGTCGCTAAGAGTCGGACACAACTGAGAGACTTCACTTTCACTTTTCACTTTCACGTATTAGAGAAGGAAATGGCAACCCACTCCAGTGTTCTTGCCTGGAGAATCCCAGTGATGGAGCCTGGTGGGCTGCTGTCTATGGGGTCACACAGAGTCGGACACGACTGAAGTGACTTAGCAGCAGCATACCTTAAAATATCCAGTATAAATTCTTTCTAACACATCTAGTCACAGCAACATTTTTAATTTTAATTTTCTATCTAAAATTTTATGTTAAAATAATCAAACATATCCTTTTCTTTTTAGACTCATAGATTTGACCTCTCTTGACATTGTCTTCACCCTGGCCTGGCTTGTGTCTGCAGTCTACACAGGCATGGAGGACGAGGAAGCAGAGGAGCCCTAGTTCACAAACACTGATTTCAACAGTGTAAGAGTATCCTCATGCCCTCTGCACTGATGAAATTTCATGTTGTCAACTCCCTTTCACATCATCTGTCCCATTGTCTTACATGCAAAACAATGCATGTGGCATATGCAATGCTTCTTTTTTGCAAAATAAATTCATGAATTAAAAGTTAAAGCAGATAACCTTACCTTCTTGAAAATTATATTGCTATAATTTTCTCACCCATGTCTGTTGAGCTTTGAGCATCAGTTATAATGGGTTATGTTATTTTTGCCTATATAAACTAATAACAATAGTCATCTTTATAACTTTCACTTCCTCTTCTAGATTACTTATTTCAGATATTACGATGGAACATTTGAACATGTTTGCAAAATTTTAGCACAATATTTTAAAGAACTTTATCATAGAACATAGAACTTCAGAAAATATAATATTAAGTCAAAATTTTCTTCAAATTATTCTTAAAGATCTACTTTTTAGCAAACAGTTTTAGGCAAAAGCAGCATTAAACTTATACACAAACCTTAAGAACTACAATGATATTTAAAAGTCTAATAAGAATTTCTCAAGAAATATGTTCTGAAAAAATATACTAGGTTAAAAATAGTAAATATTACCTCACATTTGTAGAATTGTACAAGTGTTAGCAAAAGAATATCATGACTACCCTTAAATGGGTTTATGAAAATAAAACAATTTTTCACTGAGGATAACAGTAGTAGTAAAAAGAAAAAAATAGTATTATATATTTGTGCTTGTTCCTGACATTTTATTTAAATGGTGAAATTAGCCCACATAAATAATACTGTATTCAGATTTAAGACATTCAATTCTCAATTAATTGATAAATTTAGGCAAATAAATGGCAAATAGGGTGAGTTTCAACATTATTAAACAATTCTTTAAAAAGATTCTCCAAAATTTCAAAAATTATTCTATAGCTTTATAATTTCCTATTACTTATACTCATATTTCTCTATTATTCATGCTCTCCATCAGATGCTAATTAGAAATTCCAGAGAGTTTATTTACTTACTTTGTGCTTCAAATGTTTTGTTTCTTAACTTGTAGTTGGAAGACACTATTGGCGTATTGTCTCCTTACATATATTCTTCCCTCTCTTAGGAAGAGGACCCTCAAGTTTGTGTATACAACCTCCTGGGTATATCCACAGGGATTGAGCGTGCCATGTACCTTATTTTTTCCAACTGCTTTGTGGAGTGCAGAAGTGGCAGTGAGCCAAACGTAGGAAAGACTCAAGTGAGGTGGCAAACAGAAGCAGCTTTGGGTCTTGGCACTGTGAGACTTCATTCTGGCTCTGGACGAACTCTTTTTCTTATGTGAAATAAGCCTCATCCAGTTCAAACACCTATTAGGGGTTTCCTATACAGATTTCTTTTTTTTTTTTTTTTGGTCCTTAAAATTACTGGTAGAGATAGAAGCTGCCTTTTCAAATGAGAACCAGTTTTACAGAAACACAAGCTCACAGCAGTTAAGAGTTAAATAGATTTTTCTTAGTTTAGAATACAAAAAAAGCGGGGGGTGGGGGACAAGAAGCTACATTTATAGATGCATTCCAAAATTTGCTAATTAAACACATGCTTATTTGAGATTTAAAATGTCAAGTTTACTGCCATAAATTGAAATGTTGAGAAAAATAAATCATAGTCCCTCTTAAGCATATTATTGTCTAGCTGAGAGGACACACGAATTGTCAAGCATTAATTATTCACTTATTCACTTTTTCATTCATTCAAACGGTAGTATGGGCACACTGCATTATGGAAGTACAGAGTGAAAGTTACTAATTCACTCTGGTAGGTGAAAAGATTCTTCGTTTAGAAATAGCACCCAGAATGAATTTTGGAATGTGAGAAAGAATTACTCAGGAGGAATTGTTGAGGAGGCACAAGTAAAGAGCATTTGGGAGAGGAATCCTGGCTGTTTGCATTTTATCTGGATAGTTATCAGCTTATAGTTGATGACTCAAGTAAGATAAGAACTGAAAAGTCTTTATTACACTGGGAAGTTAAGTGGAGTGCCTGAAGGTGGGTAAGATCACAAGGGCAAGTGGGAGGGCATCACAAAACCAGATTGCTACAAACTATTGGCTGAGGAGTAGATGGGCACAAAAATAGAGAATAGACTCCTATTTTGGGATGCTTGGTTGTAAAGAAAGCACACCTACACCATTCAATCTTTCAGCGAAATAAGTTTGGTGTTCTCATCAGTGGATGGATTTTGTAACACAACTTAGCTCTGCTCTTATGAATAACATCAGGACTGCAACTGGAAACTACAATTCTTTCCTTTCAATTTTGTATTATGACTCACCTTGACATTATGAAGCATCTTCTCCAATACTAGAAGACATGCCTCTAGAATGGTGCTTGTTGTTGTTCACTCAGTCGTGTCCAACTCTTTGTGACCTCATAGGCTGTAGCCCATCAGGCTCCTCTGTCCATGGGACTTTCCAAACAAGAATATTGGAGTGGGTTGTCATTGCTACCAGAATGTAATAATAATCTAGAAGACTACTGACATCAGTATAACCTGCTTGACTTTTCATTGCTGAGTTTTGCTACTGTAATGTATACATAGACGCCGCAGCAACTGGATGTTAAAAGAGATAACTAAATCTGCAAACAATCATAACAGAATGGATAAACAACAAGGTCCTACGGAACTACATTCAATATCCTGTGATAAACCAATATGTAAAAGAATATGAAAAAGAATGTATATATGTGTATATGTGTGTGTGTGTATATATATATATATATATATATGAGTCACTTTTCTGCACAGCAGAAAATAACACAACATTGAAAATCAACTATACGTCAATGGAAAAAAAGAGCAATATAGCTAAATCTGAACAGCTATTTACTCTTTAACTCTTTTTTCCCTTTACTTTCTACAGATGTCAATAAACTATGGCCTGCAAGTGAAATCTAACTTACAGCCTGTTCTATGACTAAAACCGAGAAAGATTTTTACAATTTTAAAGGACTGGAATGACAATATCAAAAATATGCCCCCAAGATTTATATGGTCCACAAACCTGGAAATATTTACTACCTGGTCATTTGCAGTGAAAATCTATCAACTTCTTCCCTAGAAAATGGTACAGTTATCCTACTAGCTCTGCTCAATCCTTTTCTTGCTCAATTTCATCTGATTTCAAGACGACTCAATTGTTTAAGTCTTTAAGACTAGTCCCCATTTCTAATCAGTCACTTTATTGACTGATACTCAGTTCTTCTGTTTTTTTCCTATATCACTTACCTTCTGTCTACTTTCCATCCTGTGTCTCCTGAAATCCTTGACCTTAGCATAGAGGAGCTTGGTATTTAGTAACCTAATGCAAAAAAAAAAAAAAAAAAAAAAAGTATTTTTTGCTGGAGATTATTTACAAAGTATCACAAATGTAATCCTCAAGTATTCATCTTATTATTACTGCTTATTAAGGTCAAAAAACCAACAAACAAAAGTTGAAAAAGATTTCCTCCCTACTCATGCCTTTCGTCTTTATCTAGCTACTGTTCCTCCCTCCTTTTTCTTAATTTCACTCCTTATATATTTGACTTTCATTATCCTAACTACCCCTAGTCCAATCACTTGTTAATGATTATCTCAACTCCAGGTAATTGAAGAAATTCTTAATTCTTTTTTACTCAAGTTTCTGCACATGCATGTTTGAAATGTCAAATGTAGTCATGTACATCTCTTAGAGCTTTCTAAATTACTATTCAGTTTTTAAAGGTGAATCAAAGGTACAGAAAAGTGACCTGGACATTTTCCAAAATGAGTGTTCTACTCTTTTCAGATAGTAGGCTTAGTAACTGCCAATGATCAACAAAAAGAAAAAGAGCTACTACAACAGTTTCCCATTTTTTAACCTCATTATTTCAAGGAAAATGATAAAATACACTTAACCTTTTCCTCAGTATATAACATTAGACCATCTAAAACAGTATAGTTTACAGACCTTTGAGGAGCTAAGTATGGAGACAGCAAGTTCTTCGATTTATCTTTTGTGTTATCACCAAGTTGTTCTCACATTTCAAAGACTTCCTTTAAGACTATTTAGCATTATCTATTTCAACTATTTTTTTACTTATTAATGCTCAAAATTTATGTGTGTTTTTCTCAGACTCTTCCATTGTCACAGTTTTGTATAAATGACAGGGCAATGTGGTCCAGAAAAGTCCAACACTATAAGTATTATGAAAAAAAGTTTGTTGTGCAATGTTCTAACATCTACCTACTCCATAGAGGCAAAGATGAGTTCTCTCATTATTTAAATAATATAAAATATATTCTGGTTATGCAAAAATAAGAACTTCAAGCCTGAATGGCAACAACATTTCTATGTAATGAGCCTGTTTACATATACCAAATTTAAATGTCTTAGGTTTTCTACTGGTATTTTTTACAGGCTAAATCAAACCCTAAGGATGTAATCAAATTAAAAGGATTAGTGCTCATTAATAAGCTGGCAGTAATATTTCATCAAAAGTTTGCTAAGTCTCTCTGCAAAACCAATAGATAAAAGCAAGCAGTGCATAAAAGTGTCTGTCTATTGCATTAAAACATGACAAAAATAATATTTCTTAACATTGCCAAAAAACCATCTATTTCTGAAGATCATACCAGTTCCCATTGCATAGGCCAGTAAGGGTCATTAAACACCAATGGGTCTCTGAGTCCTTCTTCAGAGTCAATGACATTGTAGACTTCACTCGGGATCTCATTTTCCTCCACACAAGGTCTGCAGGGCAAAAAAGGCAAATGAACTATGAAAAATATAATCACTGCTTTTACTGTAGCTTTTTTTGTCATAAAAATTCCATTTATTTAAATTCCATTAAAAAGCACATTTGGCTGCCGAGAGCATAAATATATACTTTTATTATACTTAGCATTTTTCATTTTCAAAAAAATTCTGACATTTGTTTAGATAAAAATGCTAAAATATTTTCCAACTACCTGTTTTAGCTAACCACTTTCTACATGTTTGTTGCATATAATAAATGCTGGAAAAGCAAGTGATTTAGAATGCAGTTCAAAAACTGTATATATTTCCCATTAGAAGTTATCAGCTTACATTGATCATTATCCTTACTATGTCATGTGCCTGTCAGTATGACTTCCCAAAATACAGCTCTTGGAGAGTGATTTAAATTACTTGAGCTGCAGTAGAAAACATTTTTTTAAACTCATTTATCTAATTGCTGTGATATATTTAATAAATCATTAACTAAGCAAGTGACAGTGTTAGATATTCAGAAAGGCTCTTAAACACCAAATTCTCCTTAAGACAAACTATAACATGGTCATTCACATATACCTGTGCAAATTGGAAGACTACCAAAACCAAAGTTGGGGAGAAATAATGAATTAATAACACTGACAATACTTTTGTCTTAGAAATAAATTTAAATTTAGTAAAACTAAAGGTGAAATCAAACTATCAAATACTAGTCATTCTTATTTAGAAATATATACAAGATTAAACAAAGATTATAAATTTATTAAGAATAGAAATTATATATATATGTATATATAATTTCTATTCTTAATAAATTTGTACCTATGTGTACAGGTCTGAGACTATAATGAAATTATATATATATATGTATCATATGTAGGTATATATATATGTATATTATGTATACATATATATATGCACATATACATACATATATATACATACATATATACACATATATACATATATGTATATAATATACACACATATATATAATTTCATTATAGTCTCAGATCTGTACACATAGGTGTCTGGGAATTATTTGACAATTTATAATCACAGTACTGAAATGGAATAACCAAGTAGCAGCATTTACATAAGAGGATATGTCTACAAAGCTCATTTGCAAAAATAATAAGCTAGAAACAACTTAAGTGTCCATCGACATGAAATTGTTCAAAAGTCATGCTATATTCACATAATGAAATACTATTTAGCAGTGAAAACAAATGATCTATAGGTGTCAAATGGATTCATTTGGATAAATTTCAAAAATTTTAAGTAGTGAACAGAAGACTATGTATGCTGTGTTATTATTTACATAAAGTTTTAAATCACCCCCAAACAAGTTTTTAAATTATATACAGATATCATATATAGTGTATACATAATATACATACACAAACATACATCTACTATATGAAGCTAAACATACTCAGGAGAATCTTCTGAAGAAGGCAAGGAAGGGAGTAGTTTTAAGGGCGGGGCACGCAGAGTAATCAAACTCTAGTAATTTATTCCTTTGAAAAAGCTGGAAAAATTATGACAAAATGATGATGTTAACAAATATACTGTGTGTCTATTAAACATTTTATTGGAGTGTATATTTTATGTGTATTTGGAGTCTGTTATAATGAAGCACAATACACATCTACAAACAAAATTAGTGAAACCTGGTTATTATATTAAAAAGCCAAAAAAATGGCTCTGTACATTAGCTCTATGTTGTCTATTTCTTCACAGTAGGCTGGGACTGTGATCCAAAGCCCACCAAAAATCCCAAATTTTTAAACATCCAGTTGTTTTAAATGCATCCCAAATAAGCAGGTTTTAGCTTTGCAGAGCCTTCCTGCTTTGCATACCACAAAAAACTGCACCCAAGATCTTCTAAGCATAGATCAGATAAACTCTGTGGCTATAAAAGAAAGACCCCAAACTGCTGCTGCCCTTCAGAGCTCTCTGACCCAGAGACTCCCCATCATACTGTCAGCAACATCATCTAGACAGGCACCCCCTCTTAGATTCTCCTCTTTGATTCTCCTTGCCCTCTTCCTCTTCTAGGTATGCCCAGCCAACGCTTCTGGAAGGTCTCCTGCTGTGAGGGACATTTCCCCAAGTGCAAACCCGTCAAATCTCTACCCAAATAAAACTCACTGTGTGCTACTGCCACCTCATGGTCGTATCTATTTCTTTGCTCAGCCCCCAAATCCCTCGAACTCAATACACCAGGGGAAAGGACTGAAAAGTATATCAGAGTAAGTTTAGATTCTGTTATCTACTTCAGCCCTTTCAGAAGTTAGAAGGGTTCAAATAACATCAATCTAGCTGAACATGCCCAGTCTTTGCCAAGAAGAGGCTCCTGATTTTTCCAGTTGTTAACTATGAGTTTTCAGAAAAATACTAGAACCTTTTGGATGGCTATTTAAAGGACTAGTAGATTGTAGCATGGAGCATGGTGTTCACAGGGGCATGTGGCACCTCTCAACCTGCCTGTTGCCTGCACTGTGAAGCCCTCCTCCCTCCATCATTGCGATGACCGCCAGGCCTTCAAGCATCAAAAGGACAGCATTTGAAATTTACATAATTGTAAATTTAAGTGCGAGAGGAGAAAAGGAAGCTTTGTCAAAGGTAAAAACTTAAGAATTCTAAAGTGATGACAATAAACGTGGAGTAAAAGAAAGCATAAAGAAGTAAAGTAGTAAAAATTAACAAATGGAAGTTAATCACTAAAATACTTAGCATAGAAAAATATATTTATCATGATTTCATTGTCTCTTTCACTCATATGTTCATAAAAGCATGAGCATTTATGGAAGAATACTTAAGAAAATGTAAAACTGGGACAAGTATCAAGAAAATCTCTTTATGATCCTCTATACTATTTGAATTTGTTTTTTAACAGCTACATGGACATTTACATTAACAAAAATTTTAAGACAAAACAAACATCAAAATCTCCTAGATTTTCAGTGGAATTTTGGAATCTATATTTTAATAAAATTTCTGTTTTTTTTAAAGCTATTTATATCCAATAGGAAGTCGGTGGGCTATCTGTATTCCAGTGTTGAAACTTTGACTTCTGCTCTATATCTTCAAAATTATAGGAATCTTATATCTTGAGACAACAGATAATAAGAATAAAATACATTACTTCCTTCCAAGATCTGATATAAATTAACATTATAATACATTGAATCTGAAAATGCTCTTTTGTTTAGCTCAAAATAAAGTGGGTATTTTTGTCAGGCAATTATATTTTATTGTAAATATGTATATCTTTATTTTTATATTCATTTAGTTACTTCTCAGGATTAACATTGAGAGAAAATCTAATTATTTAAAACCTAAATGGCTTAGCCTTTAAAAATATTTTTTCTATACTTATATTTTAGTGCATTTGTTAAATTGCAACATTTTCATACTCCTCTTCCTAACTGATTCATTAACACAGTGACCTGCACTAAATCTATCTGGGTGGGTGACACTGTGATGCAATGAACAACAGGTACCTTCCCCATCCTGACTATCCCTGGAGAGCACCTGCTGTCTTCAGAAATGGTTTAATTGAGGCATCCCATTGCAATGATTATATTTCTTACAGCTGAAGAAAACTGTATGAAAGTTACATATTCTCTGTTGGATTCAAATTCACAGAACTGCATAGCTGAGATTCAGAGCCCTAAATAGGATGTCATATAGGAAAATGCCAAACTAGTTCCTAGTGATGATTCCTTTTCAATTTTTTGAAAATAATACCGTTAACCATTGCATCATTATCTATTATCCTCTGCTAGATGTTTTACAGAAAAGCTCTATTTTGGAACACGGTACCTTATTTCACAATTCTACTAGTTTTTGTTAATCAGGCATGTGTAGACTGAAACACACACATACACAAACAGCTATTTAACGACTAAATGAAGATACAAAAAATTTTAAAATAACTTAGCACATATACTCTTTTTTATTTCTTAACAAGTTTCTTTTCCTTTTTTTTAGGGAAGTAAATGTGACAGATTAAAAAAAAAAAATTGGCCCAGAGACAGCCATGGGAATAATCTGCTATAGAGAATGAAGCCACAGCCATGATACAGTTAGAGGTTTGGGAGCCTCGCCAAGAACAAGCTGATAGGGGCTGCCGACTAACCTCAATTCACGCAGTTACAGGCAGATCGTAGCTGCATGGTTACACGACAGTTCACTGATTCACCTGAACCCTATTTCCAGTTTCCCTTCTATGCCAATCTCACAGCATGCTTTAGAAAATATTTTATCTTTGAAGAGATACCAACTTACTAACTATCCACCAGGCAGTGTACACTGATCCGATATGCATCCAAGCTGAATCTCTTTCTACCAGGACATTGCTAAGACTTTAAAAAATTTTAAGCAATAATGCAAATATACGTCACCAAAAAAATCACCTGAAATAATAAATATCTTTATTCTTTCTCATTATCACATACTACAAAAATAAACAAAAAGCTTGTGTGTTCCTTACAAATTAGCAAATCCACATACTAGTACAGGGGTCCGGAGAAGGCAATGGCACCCCACTCCAGTACTCTTGCCTGGAAAATCCCATGGACGGAGGAGCCTTGTTAGGCTGCAGTCCGTGGGGTCGCTGGGAGTCCGACACGACTGAGCGACTTCACTTTCACTCTTCACTTTCATGCATTGGAGAAGGAAATGGCAACCCACTCCAGTGTTCTTGCCAGGAGAATCCCAGGGACGGGGGAGCCTGGTGGGCTGCCGTCTATGGGGTCACACAGAGTCGACACGACTGAAGTGACTTAGCATAGCATAGTACAGGGGTCAATAAACTTTTCTGTAAAGAATCAGATACTAAATAACTTAGACATTATGGGCCTTTAAACTCTCAGTAACAACCATTCAGCTTGACCATAGTAACCAGAAAGCAGCTATAGACAATACATAAACAATGGCCTGAATACCAGTAAAGTTTTAATTACAAAAACAGGTACACACAGGATTTGACCTTTGCCCTTTGTAACACAGTTTGTTGACCTCAGTGCTGTTCTGTAGTATGATTTTACCAGTGACACAGCTAATAGCTATAAAAGTTATATTCATAAGTAAATATAAAAGAAAAATTATCCATTTCCTACTGAAGTATTTGTGCAATTAGATATTAAATTATAGCATTAAATTCCAGAGAAAATTTTCTGAAAAATGATAAAAATTAAACAAACATACTTCTTTTTAATCCTTCTGCTTTTGGTCTTTCTATTTGCCCTTCAGAGTTTTTTGTTGTGTTTTGAATATAGTAACTGATCAGACAGAAAGAGGGAAAACTAACATTTCAAAGGGCAGCATTGCTTACAATTCAGTTCTCTGGTAGGTGAAATGGCCATTGACTTATCACAAGAAAATAGAAGTGGAAAATCTCAGTGAACATCCTAGAAAATGAGCTTTTAATAAAAGATTAGTCAACAAATGCAAAATATACTTTTCCCAAAACTTAATGTTCAAAGTAGAAGCTTTCTAGAAGAGATTTCTAGAATATATCTGATACTGGTTTAACTCTACAAACCAATAACACTTCCTTTATTTAATTACCATCCATGAAGCATTCTGACAGCCATAATGCAATGCTTAGTAAGTATCTTACCCCAGACAGCCTGAAGATGTACAGTAGCACAGAAATTACAATACACACCATGACTTGTTCTGTCATCTAACTTTGTGAATAGAGCGTACTTGTCTCTATAATGAATGTCTCATGTCCCATGCAATCTACCTGTGACAAATAGGAGTAAACATAACTAGCCAAAGGTTGGCATATTAGTGAGATGTAAACAAAAATATTTTTCTTTTTTTCAAGAGGGTTTAAGCAATGAGTAGTCACCATACATAATTTACTCACATTTGCACTTTCATGCAAAACAGTGTGTATTTAAAATTTTTCAGCATAAATTAGAATCCATTTACTCCTGGGCAATATTTTCTCAGATATTCCTCACAGTCTTGAGGTCTGACTAATACATCAATTAATGGAAAGATATGCACCATTATTGGTTCACTGTAAGTACACAAAGGATTTTAGTCTCTTGAACTTTATTCCAGGACACAAAAATACTTCACAGATGAAGCCAACTTTGGCAGATGCTAAGATATTAACATGGCTGAAGGGGTAGCAGTGTGTACAAACTAGTTAAAAAAAAAAAGAAAAGTACTTACTAATTACATAATTTTAATAAATTGCTGTTTTTGTTTGTACACATGAAAACTAGGGGGACACAAGATAATATAACTAGACTGAGCATTCCTAAAATCTGTAAACAGCCTTTTTACTGATATGGTGTGCATTTCTTTTACATTTTTTTTCTTTTAGAGAGCTAAGGCAATGTTAGAAATTTATACAGCTGAATTTTGATAGATATAAATGGAGAAAATGCAAGTTCTACAGGACAAAAAATGTATACAAAAAATACATTGAAAAAAAGGAGATAAGGGCAATAGGGAACCTGTTTTTAAATAAAATAATTTCTTTTTATGTTTTTACTTATCAATGAGAATCTTGTTCTTAACCATTCAGTTCAGTCGCGTAGTTGTGTCCGACTGTTTGAGACCCCATGGACCACAGCATGACAGGCTGCGCTGTCCATCACCAACTTCCAGAGCTTGATGAAACTTAGGTCCATTGATTCAGTGACACCATCCAACCATCTCATCCTCTGTTGTCCCCTTCTCCTCCTGCCTTCAATCTCTCACAGTATCAGAGTCTTTTCCAATGAGTTAGTTCTTCACATCAAGTGGCCAAAGTATTGGAGCTTCAACTTCAGAATCAGTCCTTGCAATGAATATTCAGGACTGGTTTCCTTTAGGATTGACGGCTTTGATCTCCTTGCAGTCCAAGGGACAGTCAAGTCTTCTCCACCACCACAATTTAAAAACAACATTCTTCTGCACTCAGCTTTATTTGTTGTCCAACTCTCACATTCATACATGACTACTGGAAAAACCATAGCCTTGATTAGATGGATCTTTGCTGGCAAAGTAAGGTCTCTACTTTTTAATATGCTGTCTGGGTTGGCCATGGCTTTTCTTCCAAGGAGTAAGGGTTTTTTAATTTCATGGCTGCAGTCACCATCTGCAGTGATTTTGGAGTCCAAAAATAAATAAAGTCTCCCGCTGTTTCCATTGTTTCCCCATCTATTTGTCATGAAGTAATGGGACCAGATGCCATGATCTTCGTTTTCTGAATGATGAGCTTTAGGCCAACTTTTCACTCTCCTCTTTCACGTTCATCAAGAGGTTCTTAAGTTCTTCACTTTTTGTGATAAGGGTGGTATCATCTGCATATCTGAGGTTATTATTTCTCCCAGCAATCTTGATTCCAGCTTGTGATTCATCCAGCCTGGCATTTCTCATGATGTACTCTGCATATAAGTTAAATAAGCAGGATGACAATATACAGACTTGTTTACTCCTTTCCCTATTTGGAACCAGTCCATTGTTCCATGTCCAGTTCTAACTGTTGCCTCTTGACCTGTATACAATTTCTCAAGAGGAAGGTCAGGTGGTCTGGTATTCCCATCTCTTTTAGAATTTTCCACAGTTTGTTGTGATCCACACAGTCAAAGGCTTTGGCATAGTCAATAAAGCAGAAGTCGATGTTTTTCTGGAATTCACTTGCCTTTTCAATTATCCAATGGATGTTGGAAATTTGACCTTTGGTTCCTCTGCCTTTTCTAAATCCACCTTGAACATCTGGAATTTCACAGTTCACATACTGTTGAAGCCTGGCTTGGAAAATTTTGAGCATTACTTTGCTAGCATGTGAGATATGTCCAATTGTGTAGTAGTTTGAATATTCTTTGGCATTGCCTTTCTTTGGGATTGGAATGAAAATTGACCTTTTCCAGTCCTGTGGCCACTGCTGAGTTTTCCAAATTTGCTGGCATATTGAGTGCAGCACTTTAACAGCATCATCTTTTAGATGTTAAGTGGAAGTGAAAGTCACTCAGTCCTGTCAGACTCTTTGTGACCTCATGGACTATATAGTCCATGGAATTCTCCAGGCCAGAATACTGGAGGAGGTAGCCTTTCCCTTCTCCAGGGTAATCTTCCAAACCCAGGGATCAAACCCAGGTCTCCTGCATTGCAGGCAGATTCTTTACCAGCTGAGCCACAAGGGAAGCCCAAAAGTAAGTAATTATATGTTTGAAGTTATGGTACAATGTCTTTAAAAGGACATTTAGCTTAAAAAAATTGCTGAATTGCTTTCTAAATTTCACAATATTCTTCATCAAAGACATTCAAATACTGTGAACTACACGATGCATGTCATTGTTGTTTAGCATTCATTCTACATAAGAAGTCTAGTATATAACATATCATAGTCAGTTTGCATGCATGAATGCTAAATTGCTTCAGTCATGTCCAACTCTTTGTAACCCCAGGGGCTATAGCCTGCCAGGCTCTTCTACCCATGGGATTCTCCATGCAAGAATACTGGAATGGGTTGCCATGCTCTCCTCCAGGGGATCTTCTGGACCCAAGGATCAAACCTGTGTTTCTTATGTCTCTGGCATTGGCAGCCGGGTTCTTTACCACTAGCACCACCTGGGAAGCCCATTACAGTCAGAATTTCTAGCAGTTAGATAGAGCTTTGTTAACAAAATAAATTCTTCCAATGCTCGAGCAATAAAAAGATAGTGCATGGAATAAAATAGAAAGTGTACCTAGCCTTTCAGAATATAAAGCTCTCTTTGCCCTAATCCATTAAGTGACCCTCCTGAGTGTAATATTACTGTGAATGAGTAGAACAAGATTCTGTCTCTCTATATATACACATACACACACACACACATATATTTAACAAAATAATACATATGTTTAATTGCTATTGTTTTTCAGTCATTAAGTCATATTGAATCTTTGTAATCCCATGAACACAGCATGCCATACTTCCCTGTCCTTCACTATCTCCCTAATACATACAATACTTGTATGCATATGATATATATATATGTACTAAAATATATACAAATATAACAAGTAAAAGTGTTTTATAAACCAGAGAAATTGATAACACCATGGTTAAGACTCCCAACAGTATTTTGTATTTATATACTATATATAGTCATACATAATTATATACATTATATCATTATATGTATATGCATACTTAGGAATCCTGAGATGAAATTTAAAGTGTCTTAGTTTTATACCTGGTTTATAGTTCCTTTACTGGTATTTATTCATATTCCATCAATTTTCTTTGTAAAGTTAATGCAGAAGCACACAGCACGTGGTATATTTTCTCTAATGCCCTTGACGCATATTTGGTGGCAGCAGGGCCATAGAGAACAGGGGAAAGAAGGAGATTTCTAGGTTGTCCTCAGTAAAACCACTCATCACAAATAAACATGAGTGATCTTCCACTCTGATGCTATACAAATCACCTGGGTAGTAGAGGCAGCCTCATTCACATCCACAACCTACGTACCAAAGCTTCATTGATACACAAGCGTCTCTTGGCCTCTAAAATATATTTTGGTTTTGCTTTCCTCAGAATAGCAACATCAATAACACCTTATATTCTAGTTTTCACATATTCTGTCCTAATCACCTCGCCCTGATTATGAGTCATAGCAAGCTGATTTAGGACTAGAGGAAAGCTTGTGCACATATAACAGAGAGGTCAAAGGATTTAGAATATTAAAAAATACAAACGTGTAAAAACATTTAGCTGTGTTTAGTACATTAGAGGGATTGGTGACCCATGGTTACGTTTCAGTCCTAATCAATTTTCTCAGGCACTTTATCACAGTCAAAATTATTAGACAAGTTATTTGTTTTCTTAGCTCAATGAGGAATTTAAATTTTGCTTTTGTTTTAGTTTATTGGGTAAATATGGAGTTGGGGGAGAAAGAAATGGCAACCCACTCCAGTACTCTTGCCTAGAAAAATCCCATGGACGGAGGAGCCTGGTAGGCTACAGTCCATGGGGTCACAAAGATATTGGACTGAGCAACTTCACTCTGATAGAGTTGCGAGTCTGTAAAAGTTGAAACTAGGCTTAGTGATGTATTATTCCAACTCATTCATTTTAAAGATGAGCAAATGTGAAGGGCTTATGTTGTCACCCTGCTTATTCAACTTACATACAGAGTACATAATGGGAAATGCTGGGCTGAATGAAGCATTGGAAGCTGGCATCGAGATTGCCAGGAGAAATACCGATAACATCAAATATGCAAATGATACCACCCTAATGGCAAAAAGCAAAGAGGAACTAAATAGCCTCTTGATGAAGGTGAAAGAGGAGAGTGAAAAAGCTGACTTAAAAGTCAATATTTAAAAAATTAAGATCATGGCATCTGGTCCCATCACTTCATGGCAAAGATGGGGAAACAATGGAAACAGCGGCAAACTTTATTTTCTTGGGCTCCAAAATCACTGTGGGTGGTGACTGCACCCATGAAATCAAAAGACACGTGCTCTTTGAAAGAAAAGTTATGACCAACCTAAACAGTGCATTAGAAAGCAGAGACATCACTTTGCTGAAAAAGGTCCATATAGTCAGAGCTATGTTTTTTTCCAGTAGTCATGTATGGATGTGAGAGCTGGACCATAAAGAAGGCTGAGCACTGAAGGATTGATGCTTTCGAACTGCAGTGCTGGAGAAGACTCTTGAGAGTCCCTTGGACAGTAAGGAGATCAAATCAGTCAATCCCTGAGAAAATCAACCCTAAATATTCTTTGGAAGGACTGATGCTGAAGCTGAAACTCCAATACTTTGGCCACCTGATGCAAAGAGCCGACTCTGGAAAATCCCTGATGCTGGGAAAGATTGAGGACAGGAAGAGAAGGGGGCAACAGAGGATGAGATGGTTGGATGGCATCACTGACTCAATGGACATGAGTTTGAGCAAACTCCAGGAGAGTGATGGACAGGGAGGCCTGACATACTGCAGTCCATGGGGTTGCAAACAGTCCGACTCAACCGAGTGACTGAACAACAACTCCAATTCATTCATTTTAAAGATGAGCAACCTGAAACCCAGACAGGGTCTGAGCCCCAGAAATTTTAGCTCAACTCCCAGAGCAGGTCCACAGCAGGCCCCAGGCAGAAGGCCTCAGGGGGCCACTGGATTGTATGTTCTTTTCATGAAATGACATAGCACTGGTTGACAAAACAGGTGGAGCTATGAATTTGTAAGCAAAAATCAAGGAAACTCATTATAAGAAAAGTGTTTTGCCACAATGAGGTACCATCTCACGCTGGTCAGAAGGGCTGCTATCCAAAAATCTACAAACAATAAATGCTGGAGAGGGTGTGGAGAAAAGGGAACCCTCTTACACTGTTGGTGGGAATGCAAACTAGTACAGCCACTATGGAGAACAGTGTGGAGATTCCTTAAAAAACTGGAAATAGAGCTGCCATATGACCCAGCAATCCCACTGCTGGGCATACACACTGAGGAAACCAGAAGGGAAAGAGACACGTGTACTCCAATGTTCATTGCAGCACTGTTTATAACAGCCAGGACATGGAAGCAACCTAGATGTCCATTGGCAGACAAATAGATAAGAAAACTTTGGTACATATCCACAATGGAGTATTACTCAGCCATTAAAAAGAATACATTTGAATCAGTTCTAGTGACGTGGATGAAACTGGAGCCTATTATACAGAGTGAAGTAAGTCAGAAAGAAAAACACCAATACAGTATATTAATGCATATATATGGAATTTAGAAAGATGGTAACGATAACCCTATATACGATACAGCAAAAGAGACACAGATGTATAGAACAATCTTTTGGACTCTGTGGGAGAAGGAGAGGATAGAATGATTTGAGAGAATGGCATTGAAACATGTATTTTATCATATGTGAAACAGATCACCTGTCCCAGTTCGATGCACCAGACAGGGTGCTCAGGGCTGGTGCACTGGGATGACCCTGAGGGGTGGAATGGGGAGGGAGGTGCGAGGGGGGTTCAGGATGGGGAATACATGTAAACCCATGGCTGATTCATGTCAGTGTATGGTAAAAACCACTACAATATTGTAAAGTAATTAGCCTCCAATTAAAATAAATAAAATTTTTTTAAAAAAGACAAGTGTTTTGTACCATCAAGTACCACAGCTTAAGGACCTTGTGCTTCACTGTCTATCAGATCAGATCAGATCAGTCGCTCAGTCGTGTCCAACTCACTATGTATAATCCAAGCTAAAAATTGTAAGCTGTTGCATGGTAGGAATCTTAGTCTCATTTTACTGTATGCCAAGTACCCAGCACAGAGTGCATGATCAAATGAATATTTTAAAGTGTAAATATAAGAATGAAATGGATCAAACACTGGCTTGGTAAAGAGAATTCAAGAAACTTTATTCCTCTACTTGGCAGGGATTTCTGGCAAGTCCAACAATGGCATAGACCAGTAATCCAAATGCTTTCCTGAATGAGGTATATAACCTTAGCCTACCTTTCCTGGCACCAGCATCTCAACCTGCTAGCCTTCTAACATGATGATAACCTCATGCCTGAACAACTTGGAATCATTTGGAACAGTCCAGAGCATATCTATCATTTCTCTAACTCAACGTCTTACCCAAAAAGTCAAGTATGAATCCAAGAACCCGATTTGGTTCACTTCTGCTTTTCTAATTACCTCTTCTCTCAACAACTTTTCTTCTAATTCTAATGATTCTAAAACAACCAAATATTGGAGTTTGGATTTTTCACATAAAAAGTCAAAGGTATTTATACAAGTTCGAGCATTTTTTTCATGCAATCATGTGAAATGACTATTAAAAGCACTTACAAATGTCTTACCATTGTATGGTAGTGTTAGTCACTCAGTTGTGTCCAAATCATTGTGACCCCATGGACTGTAGCCCACCAGGCTCCTTTGTCCATGAATTTTCCAGGCAAGAATACTATAGTGGGTTGCCTTTTCCTTTTCCAGGGGATCTTCCCAACCCAGGGATCAAATCTGGGTCCCCTGCACTGCAGGCAGATTCTTTACCATCTGAGCCACCAGGGAAGCCCTACCATTGTACGTCTCCATACAAACAGAAATAATATGATTAAACAGTCTCTATTTGTGCATGTATGCCTGCTAAGTCGCTTTAGTCATGTCCAACTCTTTGCTTGCCCGGCAGGCTCCTCTGTCCATGGGGATTCCCCAGGCAAGAATACTGGAGTGGGTTGCCATGCCCTCCTCAAGGTGATCTTCCCTACTCAGGAATCGAACCCCCGTCTCCTGTGTCTCCTGCATTGCAGGCGGGTTCTTTACCACTAGCGCCACCTGGCAAATCCATATGTATGACTATGGCAAGATACAATTAAAATCAAGTGAAAGGAAAATGTTTAGATAATTTCTTTAGACAAGTCCCCTCTTCCTGTGTTCCAGTTGTATATTATTCCCACCTTTGTTTTCCCCGAAATACTCTGTATTTAATATAAAATGAAAGGGAAGCAGGAACACTGACATTCCTCTTCATCTTTCAGGGGCTAATGGTTCAATTATGAGTGTCCAATTTAGTTGTAATATATGTTTTTAGAAATACTTATTCAAATTTTGGATTCCAAAAACTATCTCTATGGACTGATGAAATATGCTTCTATTATTTTCTAAAATAATATAAAAGAAGGATCCAACAAGTACCAGTGCCACTTTTTCATATCTTCAGATTTTACTGGGAAAAAAACACTATGTTGCTAGTTAGAAACCATTTTCTCTCTCAAAAATTAGCTTAAAACAAAATTCTTTTTTTCTGGTTCCCCAAGAAAATAATGAAAAGCACAATGTTGAAAAAACAAAACACTTGGACAAAAGCATACATCATAGACTACATCCAGAGTCTACTTTACAGGATGCATACAATGTCCACAAATGTTGAGGCTTTTTTGAAAAGCATGTTTCTCTTTCATATAAAGATAAAAAGAAAAGCTTTTAGGTCATGGGCTATGGGGGAAGAGATAATGCTTCCTGTGCTTTGATGTTACAAGTAGCTCTTCATTACAGAAAACTTCTGGTGGTATAATAAAGATCCTGGTAAACTGAGCTTGAATATTTAACAACCAACTTCTACATGGACGCTTTGTGACTTTCTTGTCCTTTGCATAGCAGAGCAAACAAATGTATTACAAACAAATAACAAAGGTTTATTATTTTAGTGTAGAGAATTTAGTTTTTAAAGATATGATGTCACTAAAAGGTAAAACATGATTTCTATATTTCTTAGGAAGATTTCTGTTTAGAAATGCTTCTGAAACACCAACTGACAAGAAATTAGGATAAAATAACCTGTTGGTAGCTAAATGCAACATATGAAATGAGTTTCAAACTTTTACATGTTGTATGGAAACAGAATTTATAGCTAGTTGAATAATATTCAAAACTCTACTGTGTCACCCTGTGTTAGCTTTGAAGTTAAAGGTAAATCCAGGTGAAGTTTTGCAAATTATATGTGAACAAGTTGCCCCAGTTTTAAACTGTGGCATTCTAAACATAAGAATTATTTAAAGAAAAAAATGGCAGGTCTCTTTTTAGGAAAATAATACTTTTGATAAAATTCTACATACATGATTAAGAATTCAAAAAGCCAACAGAAGTATAAATTAGAGATTATAACATCCACATAAGATTCACCACCACAAATCATCATCGTTTGGCAAACTCTCTTCAAGATCTCTTTCTGTGCATACATTGATGTGGGCATATATAGATCAACTATATGTAGATATGAGTACAGATAAATTGGGGATACATAGATAGGGAATATATAGGTCAGCCATATACAAATCAATATAAACAACTACTAATTAAAGTCATGTCAGTATACACAGTACTATATGATCTGCTCTTTCTCACTCAGAAAAATGTCAACTTTTCAAGTCAATAGAAATACATTGATTCAGCATTTATGTATACCAAGACTTGATTTTCCAATTTCTTGGTAGTAGACACTTAGTGTCTATCTTATTGTAGCACAATAATAAAATGTTATTTATTTATCAGTTGATTTAAAGTACATCTCTTTCCAAAAAGAATGTATGGTGGCTTACAGTAAAATATAAGTAAAAAAAGAAAATAGGATTTAGCACCAATGGGCTTCCCTGGTGGCTCAGAAGATTCTTTATAGGATAAAAAATCTACCTGCAGTGTCGGAGACCTGGGTTTGATCCCTGGGTCGGGAAGATCCCATGCAGAAGGAAGTGGCTACCCACTCCAGTATTCTTGCCTGGAGAATCCCATAGGGTTAGGGTTAGGGTTATATTCTTTATATACTTTATTCTTCTTTATGGATTTTCTTCCACTCTTTTACCATAAACATATTGTTATTGTATAAGTAGAAAAATTCATGCTTAAAAATAACTGCAAATAAATCTAGGGAAAAAATGACAAAAAACACTAAATGCAAAAACTTGATAATTAAATCAAAATTATATTGAAAGAGAGAATTCCCAGGTAGTCCAGGGGTTAGGAGTTGGTGCTTTCACTGCCATGGCCTCAAGTTCGATCCCTGGCTGGGGAGCTAAGATCCCACAAGCTGTGTCACATGGCCAAAAAAGTGGGGGAGGGGAAACCTTATAAACTATAACTCATTCATTTTCATTAATTCTTTACAGGCAAAGGTGTGAAAGTAAATGAAGTTAACTTGAAAAGCTGGCCAAAAAATTTAAAATACCAGTGTAAAACCAGGCAAAGGAATTAAAATATAAGAAGAATATTAAAAAATAGAAAACCACTATGAAAAAAAATCTAAGATACACTTTAAATACTACAAAACCCCTTAACAATTATAATAAAGAAAAAAGTGAAAACTAAAAGAAAGGAAAATATACAAAGAAAACAAAAACTCTGCTAATGGATACTTTAATTCATCTCCCCTGTTTCCCCTTGTCCACCTCCCCATACTGCTCTCCTTGCTCTTTCCCACACATGCCAGGCACATGCTTGCATTCATACTTGATGTTCCCAACACTTAAAATTCTTTCCCCAGACATAAGCACAATTCACTTCCTCAAATGCTTTAGGCCTTATTCAAATTTAAGTCTAGAAGAGCTTAAAATATATAGAGAGGAGAAGATGGCAATTATGCAGATAAAGATGAAAAACCCACATAATTATAACTGTGATATAGTGCATCATAGAAGGACTGGGAAAGAGTATTAACTGCAACTGGATATTGAGAGAAAATCATGCTGAGGAAGCAACATTTCAACAGAAACCTGAAGGGTGCCCAGTGAAGAGCGTTCGAGGCAAAGGATTTGTGTACTGAGCATCTCTGTGCAATGCATAAAATCTTCCTGCAAATTTGTATTTCCTTTGGATAAATAACCAGACATTAAATCACCAGATCAATGATCATGGCTATTTTCAAAGTTTCTGAAGTATACAATCTGATTCCCAAAACTGAGTTTGCTTTAAGATACAATCCCAACAGCAGAGTATGAAGTTTACTAGTTTACTGTTCTTTAACAGCACTGGACATTGTTTTTTAACCTTCATTTTTAAATTAAACTATGGGAATGTAATTATTTTTGAAAAAACATAACAAGTATTAATAATGATTAGTGAGCTTAAGCTCCCAAGTTTCCACTGCAGTAATTACCAGATATAGATATACATATTTGAAAGGTATCATTGCCCTTATATTATGGTTGTTTTCCACAATATTTTATAATATTTTTTTAGAATTATAACTATGCATCTACATTTTCAGCTTCATTTTCTTACTCATGGTAAGTTTAGCCAATACCACATTGTCAATTTTTCCAGAATTTCACTATTAGGTGTCTAAGTGTACATTTTTTAAAATGCTTGCTTATCTTGTGCTGTGTTTCACTGGTTCTTAGACATTTTTAGTCATTTTCACTTCAAAATTGTCCCTTCATAATTTTCTCTCTCTTCTTCTGGGACTCAGATTGGTTGGTTGGTTGCTATTAAGTCATGTCCGACTCTTGCAACCCCATGGACTGTAGCCTGCCAGGCTCCTCTGTCCATGGGATTCTCCAGGCAAGAATACTGGAGTGGGTTGTCATTTCCTTCTCCAGCGGATCTTCCTGACCCAGGAATCGAACCTCTCCTGCATTGCAGATAGATTCTTTACCGACTGAGGTATGAAGGAAGCCCAATGGTTGAGGTTCCCACACTAGGAGTCAAACCCGGGCTGCATAGGTGAAAACCAGGAATCCTAACCACTAGACCATGTAGGGGACTCAGATTAAACTTGTTAAATCCTCTAGTCAACTCTTCTAGCTCTCTCACTATTTTCTGAGTTTTCTATATTCCTATATTCTCTCTACATTAATTCAGTATAGTTTCTAATGACCTACCCTACAGTTCAGAATATATCAATGGCTTGTAAACCCATTTTTTTGAGCCCTTAATGTGAAGTCAGATTTAAGTTGTTATAACTTCAGGGGGCTTTATTGCATAATTATATCACATTTTATAGTTTTCAGATTTTACTAAAATTTTTAAGCTTAGCCTTTACCTCCACTAACAGGAAAAATAATTTTTCTTCTTTCTAATAACTGGAAAGCAGAGGTCTATTTTTGCTGTATGCTATTTCTGTTGATTGTGGTTAATACTGCCTAGATTCTTTTTATACCTCATTGTCTATAGTTGTTTGCTAAATATTTATTTTAAAAATTATATTTATAAGTAATTTGAGATTTAGGAAATGATACATTTCTTCAGAGGGAAACTTCATTTCCTTCTACCAGTCACATAAGGGTGATGACCATCTGAGACCAAGCTTGAGGTTTTGGGACCATGTAGATAACCACTAAGAGAACATTTATGTTCCCTATTCCAAAGGGAACACTCTGTCAGGGATTCAGGCCAGAATAAGAATAATTCCCTTTGATAGGACTGAACTTCACTTTTGCTTCACACTCTACAAAAACTCCAGCTTTAAAACTAATACAATTATGTAAAGTTTAAAAATAAAATAAAATTAAAACAAACAAACAAACAAAAAAATTACATTAAAAAAAAAAAAACAAAACAAAAACCTCCAGCTTTACAACTTAGGTAGTTCCCATAGCCAAATATTGACTGGGAGTGAGTGTTAGCTGCTGAGTCATGTCCGATTCTTTGTGACCTCATGGGCTATAGCTCACGAGGCTCCTCTGTCCATGGGATTTTCCAGGCAAGAATACTGGAATGGGTTGCCATTTCCTTCTCCAGAGGATATACTACTTTAAAATCAAATGTACTCTGTGCTCTTTGCCTGGTATAACCTCAGATATGCAGATGACAACACCCTTATGGCAGAAAGCAAAGAACTAAAGAGCTTCTTGAAAGTGAAAGAGGAGAGTGAAAAAGTTGGCTTAAAGCTCAACATTCAGAAAACTAAGATAATGACATCTGGTCCCAACACTTCATGGCAAATAGATGGGGAAACAGTAGAAACAGTGACAGACTTTATTTCCTTGGGCTCCAAAATCACTGCAGATGGTGACTGCAGCCATGAAATTAAAAGACGCTTAATTCTTAGAAGAAAAGTTATGACCAAACTAGACAGCATATTAAAAAGCAGAGACATTGCTTTGCCAACAAAGGTCCATCTAGTCAAGGCTATGGTTTTTCCAGTAGTCATGTATGGATGCGAGAGTTGGACTATAAAGAACGCTGAGTGCCAAATAATTGACGCTTTTGAACTGTGGTGTTGGAGTAGATGCTTGAGAGTCCCTTGGACTGCAAGGAGATTCAACCAGTCCATTCTAAAGGAAATCAGTCCTGAATATTCATTGGAAGGTCTGACGCTGAAGCTGAAGCTTCAATACTTTGTTGACCTGATGCGAGGAACTGACTCATTTGTAAAGACCCTGATGCTAGGAAAGATTGAAGGTGAGAGGAGAAGGGGATGACAGAGGATGAGATGGTTGGATGGCATCACTGACTTAATGGACATGAGTTTGAGTAACTCGAGAGTTGGTGATGGACAGGGAGTCGGACGTGACTGAGCGACTGAACTGAACTGAACTTGTGTGGTATTTTCTTACTATCTCACTTAACTACACAATTTATTTAAGAAGATGATTTGCATTGCCTATGTTTCTTTTCCACTATCTTTTTAGGGTGAATTGGTCTGCATTATCAATTTATCTCCCTTTATGGGTCAAAATATTATCATCAAAAAGGGGCTTGCACTCAATGAAGAGTTTATACAAAAGATGCTCCACTAGAGGAGAAATAGCAACCCACTCCAGTATTGTTGCCTGGAGATCTTCATGGACAGTACGAAAAGGTAAAAAGATATGACACCAGAAGATGATCCCCCAAGATCAGAAGGTATCCAATATGCTGCAGAGGAAGTTCAGTTCAGTCACTCAGTCGTGTCCAACTCTTTGCGACCCCATGGACGACAGAATGACAGGCTTCCCTGTATATCACCAGCTCCCAGAGTTTTTTCAAACTCATGTCCATCAAGTTGGTGATGCCATCCAACCATCTCATCCTCTGTCATCCCCTTCTCCTCCTGCCTTCAATCTTTCCCAGCATCAGGGTCTTTTCAAATGAGTCAGTTTTTCGCATCAGGTAGCCAAAACATTTGAGTTTCAGCATCAGACCTTCCAATGAATACTCAGGACTGATTGCCTTTAGGATTGACTCGTTTGATATCCTTGCAGTCCAAGGGACTCTCAAGAGTCTTCTCCAACACCACAGTTTAAAAGCATCAATTCTTTGGCTATCAGCTTTTTTTATAGTCCAACTCGCACATACATACATAACTACTGTAAAAACCATAGGTTTCACTAGATGAACTTTTGTTGACAAAGTATGTCTCTGCTTTTTAACATGCTATCTAGGTTGGCCATAGCTTTTCTTCCAAAGAGCAAGTGTCTTTTTACTTCATGGCTGTAGTCACCATCTGCAGTGATTTTGGAGCACAAAAAAATAAAGTCTCTCAATGTTTTCATTGTTTCCCCATCTATTTGCCATGAAGTGATGAAGATCAACAAGACCTTCCAGGACTAACATCTAAAAAAGATGTATTTTTCATTATAGGGGACTGGAATGCAAAAGTAGAAGTCAAGAGATACCTGGAGTGACAGGCAAATTTGGCTTTGGAGTACAAAATGAAGCAGGGCAAAGACTAACAGAGTTTTTGCATGAGAATATACTGGTCATAACAAACATCCTCTTCAAATAACATCAAGAGAAGACTGTAAACATGGACATCTCCAGATAGTTGATACCAAAATCAGATTGATTATATTCTTTTCAGCCAAATATGGAGAAGCTCTATACAGTCAGTAAAAACAGACTGAGAGCTGAAAGTGGCTCAGATCATGAACTCTTTATTGGCAAATTCAGACTTAAATTGAAGAAAGTAGGGAAAAACCACTAGACCATTCAGGTACGACCTAAATCAAATGCTGTACAGTGGAAGTGACAAATAGATGCAAGGGATTAGATCTGATAGAGCTCCTAAAGAACGATGGTCAGAGGTTTGTGACATTGTACAGGAGGCAGTGATTAAGACCATTCTTATGAAAAATAAATGCAAAAAGGCAAAATTGTTGTCTGAAGAGGACTTACACATAGCTAAGAAAAGAAGTCAAGCTAAAGGCAAATGAGAAATGGAAAAATATACCCATTTGAATGCAGAGTTCCAAAAAATAGCAAGGAGAGCTAAAGCCTTCCTCAGTCATCAATGCAAAGAAATAAAGGAAAAGAATAGAATGGGAAAGACTACAGATTTCTTCAGAAAATTAGAGATATCAAGGGAACACTTCATGCAAAGATGGGATCAATAAAGGACAGAAATTGTATGGACCTAACAGAAGCAGAAGGATATTAAGAAGAGGTGGAAGGAAAACACAGAAGAACTGTACAAAAATTATTTTCATAACTCAGATAACAACGAAGATGTGATCACTCACCTAGAGCCAGACATCCTGGAATGTGAAGTCAAGTGGGCCTTAGGAAGCATCACTATGAAGAAAGCTAGTGGAGGTGATGGAATTCCAGTTGAGCTATTTCAAATCCTAAAAGATGATGCTGTGAAAGTGCTGCACTCGATATGCCAGCAAATTTGGAAAAATCAGCAGTGGCCACAGGACTGGAAAAGGTCAGTTTTCATTCCAATCCCAAAGAAAGGCAATGCCAAAGAATGCTCAAACTACCACACAATTGCACTCATCTCACAAGCTAGCAAGGTAATCCTCAAAATTCTTCAAGCCAGGTTTCAACAGTACATGAACCGAGAACTTGCAGATGTTCAAGCTGGATTTAGAAAAGACAGAGGAGCAGAGATCAAATTGCCAACATTCGTTGGATCATAGAAAAAGCAAGAGAATCCCAGAAAAACATCTACTTCTGCTCTATTGACTACACAAAGCCTTTGACTCTGTGGATCACAACAAACTGTGGAAAATTCTGAAACATGTGGGAATACCAGACCACCTGACCTGCCTCCAGAGAAATGTGTATGCAGGTCAAGAAGCAATAGTTAGAACTGGACATGGAACAGAGGAAGACCAGAGGGAAATTATTAAAGCTCCCAAAAGAAGTGGCTGGGCCAAAGCAGAAAAAATGCTCAGTTGTTGATGTGTCTGGCCGTGAAAGAAAGCCTGATGTTGTAAATAATAATATTGCATAGGAGCCAGGAATATTAGTTAGATCTATTAGTCAGTTCAGTTCATTCAGTCAGTCACGTCTGAGTCTTTGCAACCCCATGGACTGCAGCATGCCAGGCCTCCCTGTCCATCACCAACTCCAGAAGTTAACCCAAACTCATGTCTACTGAGTCAGGGATGCCATCCAACCATCTCATCCTCTGTCATCCCCTTCTCCTCCTGCCCTCAATCTTTCCCAGCATCAGGGTCTTTTCAAATGAGTCAGCTCTTCCCATCAGGTGGCCAAAGTATCAGAGTTACAGCTTCAGCATCAGTCCTTCCAATGAACACCCAGGACTGATCTCCTTTAGGATGGACTGGTTGGATCTCCTTGCAGTCCAAGGGACTCTCAAGAGTCTTCTCTAACACAACAGTTCAAAAGTATCAATTCTTTGGCACTCAGCTTTATTTATAGTCCAACTCTCACACCCATACGTGACTACTGGAAAAACCATAGTCTTGACTAGACAGACCTTTGTTAGCAAAATACCGTCTTTTCTTTTTAAAACGCTGTCTAGGTTGGTCATAACTTTCCTTCCAAGGTGCAAGCGTCTTTTAATTTCATGACTGCAGTAACCATCTGCAGTGATTTTGGAGCCCCCCAAAAATAAAGTCAGCCACAGTTTCCACTGTTTCCCCATCTATTTGCCATGAGGTGATGGGACCGGATGTCATGATCTTAGTTTTCTGAATGTTGAGCTTTAAGCCAACTTTTTCATTCTCCTCTTTCACTTTCATCAAGAGGCTCCTTAGTTCTTCTTCACTTTCTGCTATAAGGGTGGTATCATCTGCATATCTGAGGTTATTGATATTTCTCCCGGCAATCTTGACTCCAGTTTGTGCTTCCTCCAGCCCAGCGTTTCTCATGATGTACTCTGCATATAAGTTAAATAAGCAGGGTGACAATATACAGCCTTGATGTACTCCTTTTCCTATTTGGAAACTGTTGTTCCATGTCCAGTTCTAACTGTTGCTTCTTGACCTGCATACAGGTTTCTCAAGAGGCAGGTCAGGTGGTCTGGTATTCCCATTTCTTTCAAAATTTTCCACAGTTTATTGTGATCCACACAGTCAAAGGCTTTGGCATAGTCAATAAAGCAGAAATAGAGCTGGAACTCTCTTGCTTTTTCAATGATCCAGCAGATGTTGGCAATTTGATCTCTGGTTCCTCTGCCTTTTCTAAAACCAGCTTGAACATCTGGAAGTTCATGGTTCATGTATTGCTGAAGCCTGGCTTGGAGAATTTTGAGCATTATTTTGCTGGCATGTGAGATGAGTGCAATTGTGCGGTAGCTTGAACATTTTTGGCATTGCTGTTCTTTGGGATTGGAATGAAAACTGACCTTTTCCAGTCCCTTAGCCACTGCTGATTTTTCCAAATTTGCTGGCATATTGAGTGGCAAATTTTCTGGCAGCACTTTCACAGCATCATCTTTTAGGATCTGAAATAGCTCAACTGGAATTCCATCACCTCCACTAGCTTTGTTTGTAGTGATGCTCCCTAGGCTCACTTGACTTGCATTCCAGGATATCTGGCTCTAGGTGAGTGATCACACCATCGTGATTATCTAGGTCATGAAGATCTTTTTTGTACAGTCTTCTGTGTATTCTTGCCACCTCTTCCTAATATCTTCTGCTTCTGTTCAATTCAGTTCACTTCAGTCGCTCAGTCATGTCTGACTCTTTGCGACCCTATTAATCGCAGCACACCAGGCCTCCCTGTCCATCACCACCTCCCAGAGTTTACTCAAACTCATGTCCATCGAGTTGGTGATGCCATCCAGCCATCTCAGCCTCTGTCATCCATAGTCTTGACTAGACGGACTTTTGTTGGCAAAGTACTGTCTCTTCTTTTTAAAATGCTGTCTAGGTTGGTCATAACTTTCCTTCCAAGGAGTAAGCGTCTTTTAATTTCATGGCTGCAGTCACCATCTGCAGTGATTTTGGAGCCCAAAAAAATAAAGTCTGACACTGTTTACACTATTTCCCCATCTATTTCTGCTTCTGTTAGGTCCTTACCATTTCTGTCCTGTATGATGAATCAAGGTAATTGAACGTGGTTAAGCAGTAGATTTGAAGATTGAACATCAATATCTTAGGAATCAATGAGCTACAATGGACGGGAATGGGAAAATTTAGTTCAGATGACCATTATCTATATTTACTGTTGTAGGCAAGAACCATTCAGAAGAAATGCTGTAGCCCTCATAGTCAACAAAAAAGTCTGAACTTGGGTGCAACCTCAAGAATGACAGGATGATCTCAGTTCATTTCCAAGGTAAACCATTCTACATCACAGTAATCAAAATCTATGCCCTAACCACTGATGCTGAAGACGTTGAAGTTAACAGTTGTATGAAGACCTACAACACATTCTAGAACACACAAAACAAGATGTCCTTTTCATCACAAGGGACTGGAAGGTAAAATTAGGAAGTCAAGAGATACCCAGAATAACAGATAAGTTTGGCCTTGGAATATAAAATGAAGCAGGCCAAAAGTTAACAGATTTTTATCAAGAAACATGCTAGTCATAGCAAACACACTTTTCCAACAACTCAACAGATAACTCTACACATGGACATCACCAGATAGTCAAGAACAAAATCATATTGATTATGTTCTTTGCAGCAAAAGATGGAGAAGCTCTATACAGTCATCAAAAACAAGACCTGGAGCTCACTGTAGCCCAGATCATGAACTCATTATTGAAAAATTCAAGCTTAAATTGAATAAAGTAGGGAAAACTACTAGGCCATTCAGGTATGATCTACATCAAGTTCCTTAAGATTATACAGTGGAGGTGAATAATAGATTCAAGGGATTAGATCTGGTAGACAGAGTGGCTGAAGAACTATGGACAGAGGTTCATAACATTGGACAGAAGGCAGTGACCAAACCACCCCAAAGAAAAGAAATGTAAGAAGGCAAAGCGGTTGTCTTTACAAACCGGAGATTTTACAAACAGCTGAGGAAAGAAGAGAAGAGAAGAGAAAGGCAAGGAATAAAGGGAAAGATATACCCAACTGAATGCAGAGTCCCAGAGAATATCAAGGAGTGAAAGGGCCTTCTTAAATGAACAAGGCAAAAAAATAGAGGAAAACAATAAAATGTGAAAGACTAGCTATCTCTTCAAGAATATTGGTGATATCAAGAGAACATTTCATGAAAGTATGGGCACATTAAGGGCAGCAACAGAAAGGACTTAACAGAAGCAGGCGAGATTAAAAAGAGGTGGCAAGAATACACAGAACTGTATAGAAAAGGTCTTATTACCTGGATAACCATGATAGTGTGATCACTCACACAGAGCCAGACATTTTGAAGTGTGAAGTTGGCCTTAGGAAGCATTGCTATGAACAAAGATAGTGGAGATGATGAAATTGCATGTAAGCTATTTCAAATCCTAAAAGATGATGCTGTTAAAGTGCTGCACTTAATATGTCAATAAATTTGGAGAACTCAGCAGGGGCAACAGGAAAAAACTGGAAAAGGTCAGTTTTCGTTTCAATCCCAAAGAATTGCAATGCCAAAGAATGATCAAACTACCATACAATTGTACTCATTTCACATGCTAACAAGGTTATGTTCAAAGTCCTTCAAGCTAGGCTTCAGCATTATGTAAACCAAGAACTTCCACATGTACCAGCTGGGTTTCAAAGAGGCAAAGGAAACAGAGATCAAATTGCCAACATTTGTTGTATCATAGAGAAAGAAGGGAGTTCTAGAAAAATATCTACCTCTGCTACATTGACTACATGAAAGTCTTTGACTGTGTGGATTACAACAAACTGGAAAATTCTCAAAGAGATGGCGGTACCCAGACCACCTTACCTGTCTCCTGAGAAACTTGTATGTGGGCCAAGAAGCAATTAGAAGTGGACATGGAACAATGGACTGGTTCAAAATTGGGAGTACAAGTACATTCTGCTTATTTAAATTATATGCAGAGTACATCGTGTGAAATACTGGGCTGGATGAATCCTGAGCTGGAATCAGGATTTCTTGGAGAAATATCAACAACCTCAGATATGCAAATGATACCACTCTAATGGCAGAAAGTGAAGAGGAACTAAGAGTCTCTTGATGAGGGTAAAAGAAGAGAGTGAAAAAGCTGGCTTAAAACTCAATATTCAAAAAACTAAGATCACGGCATTTTGTCCTATCATGTCAAAGCAAATAGATGGGAAAAAACGGAAGCAGTGACAGATTTTATTTTCTTGGACTCCAAAATCACTGCAGATATTGTCTGCAGTCATGAAATTAAAAGACATTTGCTCCTTGGAAAGAAAGTCATGACACACCTAGACAGTGTACTAAAAAACAGAGACATCGGTTTGTCGACAAAGGTCCATATAGTTAAAGCTATGGTTTCTTCCAGTAGTCATGTATGGATGTGAGAGTCAGACCATAAAGAAAACTGAACACTGAAGAATCGATGCTTTCGAACTGTAGTGCTAGAGGAGACTCTTGAGAGTCCCTTAGACAGCAAGGAGATCAAACCAGTAAATCCTAAAGGAAATCAATCTTGAATATTCATTGGAAAGACTGATGCTGAAGCCGAAGCTCCAGTACTCTGGCCACCTGATGCAGAGAGCCTACTGACCGGAAAAAAACTCTGTTGCTGGGAAAGATTGAAGGCAACAGGAGAAGCAGGTGGCAGAGGATGTGACGGTTAGATAGCATCACCCATTCAATGAACATGAATTTGAGCAAACTCCAGGAAATAGTGGAGGTCAGAGGAGCTTGGCATGTTGAAGTTCATGGGGTAGCAAACAGTCAGACATAATTTAGCAACTGAACAACAACAACAATCATTTTATCATTATAAGAAAGAGAAGCACTACAGTTCGAAAGCATCAATTCTTCAGTGTTCAGTCTTCTTTATGGTCTGACTCTCACATCCATACATGACTACTGGAAGACACCATAGCTTTAACTATATGGACCTTTGTCGACAAACATTTAATTCAAATTTGTTTGAAATTAGTTTTATTTTTGTAGCAGAGAATAACAAACCTGAACTCTATTGAATCTATTCTTTTAGCTTTAACCTTTGTGCTCTGTTGCCTGTAGTTAGTCATGCTGGTCCTGACCTTTTGTAAAAGAATGTTGCCTATTGCCTGAAATATACAGGATAGCCCATTCCCAGGTCTCTGACCTTTAAAAGTATAACACTTTTCTATTTATATAGACATAAAAGTTACAGAAGAGAGAATAACATTTGACTTGGAGGTTTATAGGAACAAACTTTTGTTGGAGGTTTATAGGAACACTGTGACCAGACCTAGTGGGACAGCTGCAAGAACAAAGGATTCCAGCACCAAGAAATTTGGCATAAAACAAGCCACATCCCCTCCGCCTCTAGTATTAAAAAAGCCTGAATTCTAATGGGTAAGATGGTTCTTTGGGACACTAGTCTACTAGCAGGCAAATAGGGATTAGATCTGGTCTGCTGGTTTTGTGAATAAAGTAACTATTCCTTGCCCCCAAAATTCATCTACTATGTTTTTAGCCCGTTGTATGGCCATCAGAACTGTGGTGTTGGAGAAGACTCTTGAGAGTCCCTTGGACTGCAAGGAGATCCAACCAGTCCATTCTGAAGGAGATCAGCCCTGGGATTTCTTTGGAAGGAATGATGCTAAAGCTGAAACTCCAGTACTTTGGCCACCTCATGGGAAGAGTTGACTCATTGGAAAAGACTCTGATGCTGGGAGGGATTGGGGGCAAGAGGAGAAGGGGATGACAGATGGCTGGATGGCATCACTGACTCAATGGACGTGAGTCTGGGTGAACTCCGGGAGTTGGTGATGGACAGGGAGGCCTGGCGTGCTGCGATTCATGGGGTTGCAAAGTCACGACTGAGTGACTAATCTGATCTGATCTGATCTGATGGCCATCAATATGAACTTGGACTTGGGAACATTCCCACTTGTGACTGTTGCTGTTTTACTATTACAAATGATGTCATCATAAACATTGTTTTAAATACACTTGGTGTTCCTCTGGTTCTTTCTTTATAGTCCTATGAATAATTGCTATGTTCAAATAGCATGCATTTTAAGGCTTTGACATGTAACACCAACTTACCCTCCAGAAAGAATCTATGTTTATTCTCTCTTTAGTTTTTCATCAGAAAGTCAATTCCTCCCAGCTTCCATCTCCATTCCACATTCACAGATGTTTACATTACATATAAGCAGGTAATGATTTTTCATTTTTGGCAGCTTGATAAGTATATAAATATAAATGTATATTTTCTTTTGAAGTGCTTATTTATTTCACTTCTAGTGAAACTAAGCATATGTTGTTCTTTATTGAACATTTGTAGTTCTTCATTTGTGTATTACTAATCAAATTCTCTTAATCATATGAGTAGTCAATGGACAATTTTATTCCTACTTGTACTATTAAAGCTTAGTAGATACAATTACAGTGTAATTATATATAAAGATAAATTTCAAGTAAATACAGTCAATAAAAGAAAGATAACATGAAAATCTGAGTCTTTAAATAAAGCAAAATAAGACCAAAATTAACTATTTAAAGCAAGAATCTGCAAACTTGCAGCCTGCTTTTATTAATAAAGCCTTACTATAACCCAACCATACACATTCACTTAGATATTATCTATGTCTGCTTTCACAGTACAATGCCAGAACTGAGACGTTGCCATAGACACTGTACTGCCAGGAATGCCTAAGTACATGGATCAAGAATGATTGATCATTGACATGGGGTTAATTTCCAAAATATACAAATAGCTCACATAACTTGATAGTAAAAAGACAAACAATCCAATCAAAAATGGGTGGAAGAACTAATAGACATTTCTACAAAGAAGACATACAGATGGCCAACAGACACAAGAAACAATATTCAATATCGCTAATGATTAGAGAAAGTAAAATCAAAGCCACAGTGAGGTATCACCTCAAAAACTAGTCAGAATGGCTATTATGAAGGTGTTTACAAATAATAAATACTGGGGAGGGAGTGGAGAAAGGGGACTCCTATACTGTTCGTGGGAATGTAAATTGGTGGAGCTACTATTGAAAAGTACGGAGGTTCCTTGAAAAACTCAAAATAGAGCTACAATTAGACCCAGCAATTCCACTCCTAGGCATATATGCAGAAGAGACGAAAACTCTAATTCAAAAAGATACATGCATCCTATTGTTCACAATGGCACTATTTACGATAGCCAAAATATGGGAGCATCCTAAATGTCTAGCGACATAGGAATAGATATAGACAATGTGGTATATACATATACAATCGAACATTACTCAGCCATAAACAGCATGAACTATTGCCATTTTCAGCAATAATGATGGACCTAGAGAATAGTAAGTCAGAGAGAGAAAGATAAACATTACATGATATCACTCATACGTGGAATCTAAAAAATAATACAAATTATTTATAGAACAGAAACAGACTCACAGATGTAGAAAACAAACTCACGGTTACTAAAAGGGAGGGGGGAGGGACAAATAGGAGTATGGAATTAATAGATACACACTACTAGGTATAAAATAAACAACAAGAACTTACTTTACAATACAGGGAACTATAGTCAATATCTTGTGATAACCTATATGGGAAAAGAATATGCAATATATATATAAAACTCAAGTGGTTTGCTGTATACCTGAAACTAACACAATATTGTAAATCAACATTTTTTAAAAAAGAGTGATTTCTCTTAATTGACAGACTTTATTTTCTTAGGCTCCAAAATCACTGCAGATGGTGACTGCAGTCATGAAATTAAAAGATGCTTGCTCCTTGGAAGAAAAGCTATGACAAACCTAGACAGCACATTAAAAAGCAGAGACAGTACTTTACTGACAAAGGTCTGTCTAGTCAAAGCTATGGTTTTTCCAGTAGTCATGCATGGATGTGAGAGTTGGACCATAAAGAAAGTTGAGAACTGAAAAGTTGATACTTTTCAACTATGGTGTTGGAGAAGACTCTTGAGAGTCCCTTGGACTGCAAGGAGACCAAACAAGTCAATCCTAAAGAAAATCAGTTCTGAACATTCTTTGGAAGGACTGATGCTGAAGCTGAAGTCCCAATACTTTGGCCACCTGCGAAAAGCCGACTCATTACCGACTTATTAGAAAAGACTCTGGTGCTGGGAAAGATTGAAGGCAGGAGGAGAAGGGGATGACAGAGGATGACATGTTGAATGGCAGCACCGACTCAATGGACATGAGTTTGCGCATGCTCTGGGGAAGCCTGGTGCGCTGCAGTCCATGGGGTTGTAAAGGGTCAGACATGACTGAATGACTGAACTGACCTGAAATGTGAAACACTAGCAATATATATACTAAACTCCATTACAACCCTCGCCATTAGTATTATCATTGATTTGGGTAGTATTTAACAGTGGTCTATAATTACACATGAAAAGTAATTAAGCAATATAATTATTGAAGAGGAAAACAACACTCATGTTTGCATCAAATATGAAAACAAGAGAAAATAAGAAAAAATGTTGAATTAGTAACATAATTCTGTCACTGAGTAGATATCTATATAAACAAATTCCCATAACTTTCCTCTACTTTATCTTTAACCAGTTAGAAGATGAAAACAGGGGGAAGTTCTTTTTAATTGCCATAAGCATATGGGCTATTTTTCAAAACTAACTTTAAGGAAATCTGTTTCTTTACAAATATAAATTCAAAATTAATAAAGGCACACACCAAGTTTTAGATGGTGGAATACATAATGCCACCAATACAGCAATTCTAAGAATCAGTTCAGTTCAGTGTCTCAGTCATGTCTGACTCTTTGCAACCCCATGGACTTCAGGACATAGGGCCTCTCTGTCCATCACCAACTCCCTGAGTTCACTCAAACTCATGTCCATTGAGTCCGTGATGCCATCCAACCATCTCATCCTCTGTCATCCCCTTCTCCTTCTGCCTTCAATCTATCCCAGCATCAGGGTCTTTTCCAATGAGTCATTCCTTCACATCAGGTGGCCAAAGCATTGGAGTTTCAGCTTTAGCCTCAGTCTTTCCAATGAATATTCAGGACAGATTTCCTTTAGGATGGACTGGTTGGATCTCTTAGCAGTCCAAGGGACTCTCAAAAGTATTCTCCAACACCACAGTTCAAAAGCATAAATTCTTTGGCACTCAGCTTTCTTTATAGTCCAACTCTCACATCCATACATGACTACTGGAAAAACCATACCCTTGACTAGATGAACCTTTGTTGGCAAAGTAATGTCTCTGCTTTTTAATATGCTGTCTAGGTTGGTCATAACTTTTCTTCCAAGGAGCAAGTGTCTTTCAATTTCATGGCTGCAGTCACCATCCGCAGTGATTTTGGAGCCCAGAAAATAAAGTCAGCCACTGTTTCCATTGTTTCCCCATCTATTTGGCATGAAGCGATGGGACCGGATGCCATGATCTTAGTTTTCTGAATGTTGAGCTTTAAGCCAACTTTTTCACTCTCTTCTTTCACTTTCATCAAGAAGCTCTTTAGTTTTCTTCGCTTTCTGCCATAAGGGTGGTGTCATCTGCATATCTGTGGTTATTGATATTTCTCCCGGCAACCTTGATTCCTGCTTGTGCTTCATCCAGCCCGGCATTTCTCATGTACTCTGCACATAAGTTAAATAAGCAGGGTGACAATATACAGCCTTGAGGTACTTCTTTTCCTATTTGGAACCAGTCTGTCATTCCATGTCCAGTTCTAACTGTTGCTTCCTGACCTGCATACACATTTCTCAAGAGGGAGGTCAGGTGGTGTGGTATTCCCATGTCTTTAAGAATTTTCCACAATTTAGACATTAAAAATAATTTCATATTTTTTTTAATTCTATTTTATTTTTAAACTTTACAATATTGTATTAGTTTTGTTTTTTAAAGATTAAAAAAAGAACTTTGTATTACTTGATAGATGAACTTAAATTTCATCTGGACAAATGTGCAGGTTTGAAAGGTAACAAAAAACTAAATTTTTACCTTTCATCTTGCAATTACTTGCTTGAGATTATAGACATAGAGCTAATGAGATTTATTGGTACTTATTTGCTTGTTTAAAAAATATTCATAAGAACCCAATATGTGTCAGACATTGCATTAAGTAAATCCACAAACTTTATGTAATTTTTACTGCTTTTCATTAACTGCTGGGCTCAGTTAATCAACTTTAAAAATAAACATTTGTTTTTTAAAAATAAATAATAGTATATATAAAATATATAACTAATAAGAACCTTTTCATACTCTTCATGGAGTTCCTTGGGCTGCAAGGAGATCCAACCAGTCCATCTTAAAGGAAATCAGTTCTGAATATTTGTTGGAAGGACCGATTCTGAAGCTGAAACTCCAATACTTAAGCCACCTAATGCAAAGAACTGACTCATTTGAAAAGTCCCTGATGCTGGGAAAGATTGAAGGTGGGAGGAGAAGGGAACGACAGAGGATGAGATGGTTGGATGGCATCACCGATTCAAATGACATGAGTCTGAGTAAGCTTCAGGAATTGGTGATGGGCAGGGAAGCCTGGTGTGCTGCAGTTCATGGGGTCGCAAAGAGTCAGACATGACTGAGCAACTGAACTGAACTGAATAAGAACCTACTGTAGAGCACAGGGAACTCCACTCAATACTTTATAATGACCTATATGGGAAAAGGATCTAAGAAAGTGTGGATATATATGTATATATATGTATAACTGATTCACTTTGCTGTACACCCCAAACTAACACAACATTGTAAATTAACTATACTCCAATAAAAATTTTAAAATAAAATAAAAATAAAACAATAAGATGTGTCATAGCTGACATTCAGAAACTATAATAGTTGAAAAAAAATTACCAGGAATTTTAAATAATGACTACTAAGTTTTACCAGTTATTAATAGTGATTAATACTTATCATTAATTCCTAATTTCTAAGCAATAATCAAGTTTTAAACAAGTTAAATATTATCTCAGCTGAAACATTTTTGAAGATTTCATTGAAATTACCAGGTTTCTTAATTTCACATATTCCTATTGCAGAATTATGTACTGTATATGTATAGGATGATACACAGTATATATTTATTTTATTATCTCCTCATAAATCATCCCCTCCTCCCCCAGTTCCTTTTCAGTTGTTACTCTTTTCTGAACTGATTCCAATTTTCTGACATCTTTCTGATATTGAACTTCCCAGAAATTTATGTGATGTTTCTGCTAGGTGCAGCTGCTCAGGGGCAAAGTTTATACTAAGGCAGTCAGACCAACAAAACGTCAAACAGTTTGGCAAAGGTCCTGCAGTATGCCATACTGGCCTATTCTGGTAGGTCTAACTTTTTCTAAAGGCACCAACAAAAGGATGGAAGTTGAGGAGAAGGAGTAGCAGAGAAAGGAAGCAGTTGGAATGAGTGGGACACGGAAGAGCAGAATAACGAAGCAAATTTCACTAATGACTAATAGTTTAACCATTTGAAGACTACTTTAATAATCAACCTTCTCCAGATTTTTTTTCTTTCTAATTACTATTATTCTGTATACAAAATTACTTACATAGGATTTGCATAACTTTCAAAGATTATCATGTAATCATTTGTTCATAGTTATTAAAAGTTGTTTTTCTTTTTTTGTTTTTACCTTCTCATATTTTGAACCACCAATCATCTCCTCCCCAGTCGTCAGGCTCACCTTTTTTTATCTTTACAATATTAGAATTTTTGTAACAAGTGATTGAATTGAATTTCTCCTTCTAGCCTGTTAGTCTCTGCACAAACACCACACAAGCACACACACGTGTGTGCACACACATGCATTCATGCACTTCATTTGATTGTCCAGTCTCTTCCATTTACACTTACTGCCTGCAATCTCAGCTGCTCAGACCCATATTTGCAAGGAAAATGCACTTCCAAATCTATACAGCTTCTTTTTTCAATAAAGGAACTTTATATGAGTGTACCTGTTATACTACAACAACTTTTCAAACATCAGATTTTATCTTCTTATATAGTTGGACCTGTATTAGATATTCAATTGAGGAAGAGAAAAAAATATTTGACAGAATACTCAATATCAGTAGAAATAAGCTAATACAGTTTCTGAAGAACAAGAACCATATCTGATTTTCCCCTTCAGTGCCTGATCAATGTTCAGTGTTTGATATATATTTTTTGAATAAGTGAATTTAAGAGATTGAAGGAAGTCAAGAAAAAACATTTATTGAGAAACATGTTACCATAGTGGTTAAAAGCAGATTCTGGGCTCTAATGTTGTAGTTAGAATCCCATCTACACACTTACCACTTTCTGAACCTCTCTGTGCCTCAGTTTCCTCTTCTGCAAAATGGGGATAGCAATAGTAACTACTTCATAGAGTTATTTTGAGGATCACTTAAACTAATATATGTTGAGTATTTAAAACTTGGTAAGCATTACATACATCTCTTATACTTTTAGTGGATTTATCAATCTTCCCAATTAAAATAAAAACTGACTTCTATACAACTCATTTGCCTATCATTTCTGAAGGAAGATGGCTGGGTCTTTAAAAGGTCATTCTCTCCTCACTTTCCTAACATTTTATGGAAACCACATTTTTTGAAATGAATTTTTTGCTCTGGGCTAAAATGAAGAAACAAAAAAGGCAAAATGTAGTGGTAAGTGAACTAATGGAGGATCACATTTACTGAAGTGAGCAAATGGAGCAGAAAATTATGTAAAGTGAGTTACAAGATACTTTATTTAGTCTAGTGCATAAAACAGGGGGTGAAGAGTTAGGGGATTTAGGTTAGAGGTACAACCCCAATACTTAGTAACTCCTTTATTTTGCATGGTTAACCTTTCCTAGCATCATTTTTTTTCATAGGTCACTATACCACAAACCATGCCACAGGGTTCCTGTGGAAGTAAATAAAATAGTTAAGTTAAAGCATATGTAAACCAAAAATTTAGTACTATATACTGAATTCTGAATAATTTATATAAGGTATACTGGTCTTTTCCTTACAATTTTTCTATTTGATTCCCCATCTAATCTTGAAATAATACTAAACATTTAAATATTGTTCCTAACTCTTTTTAGACATATTAGTTGCCACACTACATTACAAATACTAGAGTTAATAGACTATGGACTGCAGTTCTGTGAATCCAATTGTTATATTTCTCTACATAAGCCATTCATTTTTAATTAAACCTCTGTTCTGCAAACATATTACTGTACTTCAAAACAGAATGATTTTAGTAGTGTTTGATTTTCTTTGTCATGCATTAAATTGTATCAACTCTCGATGAACAACACAATCCAAGAGAAACAGAAAGGGCAATCTATGAACACACTACCGTGGCTCTGTTTAGGCATCCAGTAATTGCACACCTATGAATCACTAGCCACTGTACTAGAAGCAGGGGACATAACATAGACAAATCATCCTGGCCCTGTCCTACCCAGAGTGCAATCTAGTGAATGACATTTAAAATTAAACAAGATATTAAAATCTATAAGAATAAATGATATGACAAGGCAGCACAAATAACCTTTGGAAGTCAAAAGAAAAATAACTTGCGATAAAAATGTAGGGAAGGTCTCCTGGAGGAAGAAACTTCATTCCAAGACCTGAAGACAATTAACCAGAGTGAAAAACAGATTATATGGCACATTTAAAGAAGTAAGACATCCAGAGTATTGGTAGCATAAAGAGTCATGGGGAAAATGTCATAAATCAGAAAGCAGGAAGTAGATCAGGTTCAAGAACAGTGGAAATCCACTGAAACATATTAAACAGGAGCATGGTCTGATTAGATTTGTGTTTTAAGAGGCTAGCTTAAATAGTTCTTTATAAAATATGGATTGGTTTATGAAAGCTTTATGAGAGTAAGATGATTTTGAGAGAGACCAACTAGAATTCTGCACTGTATCTCAGGTGGGAAATGATGGTGGTTTTCACAAGGGTAATTGCAGTAGAAAACATTACAATGGAAAACTGTCTGAGTGTGATGATTCCTTCACTGATTTGTTTAGCCATTCATTTAACCATTACTGATTAAGAGTCTACTTGGTCAGGCAATGAGCTGTGGCTGTGAACATAGTCTTAGACAAGCTATGCATGCCTGCATTTGTTTATAGTCTAACAGAATAATTAGGAATAACTAGTGTACTGCCATTTGAGAAACAAAACTGGTCCTTCTCTTGCACCTTTCAAGAAAGTATATTTCCATCCAAGTGGAGATGCTCAACAGGTCACTAGAAGGGGCCTATAATTCAGGAGAGAGGTTTGGAACTGACACATAGAGTAGGGAGCCCAAGGCACATAGATGGCAATAAAAAAATGATTCCAGGAAGAGAAGGCACGGTAACACAAGGAGAGGAAACAGGACAAAAAGGAAGGAATTCAATATTTAAGCGGGGGGAAGCAGCCTTTAAAAAAAGATGAGGTCCATGGTGAAAAATAGAAAGAAAATTAGCAGCCTGTGGTGTCCTAAAAGCCAAGAAAAGAGAATTTCAAAAAGTTGAGAGCATTCAACACTGTCAAATGCAACCAAGAAGTCAAAAGTAAGAATTTTCTACAGCATTGGATTTATTATCACATAAGCCACTATGACTACGTGGAAAACAGTTTCAATGAAATGGTAGATTGGACATAAAATTTTAGTGAACAGAGGTTAAGATCCTACATTTTGTAAATTAATATCATGTATGAATTTATAATATCAGAAAAACATATTTGGCATCAATATCTTAACTACATGATTGTTTCCACAACTTCCTTCTACCCTAGATTTATCTAACATGCCCATGTCCAATATGAAGACTGGTACCTAGAAATAAATAAGATTCCAGTTATAACCTGACCTGCACGAAATAGGGTAGAGCCATCAGTTTGTTAATCTGTAAATTGTACTTTATTAGACATTTATATTATAAGAAGTCTGATTAGTTTCTGTGGTAAGGACTGGTTTGTAGGGAGGCAATCTCACTGGTAACTCATGAAAAGTTTTTTACCTTGTTATTGACTAAATCTTTTGTACCTTTGAGCTCATTCTCTATGACCCTTCATTTTTATGTTGGCATTTTATTTCTAATTAAATATTTTTATTAAAGATTCAACCCATTGTTCAATCTAGGATCTCTTTGCAGAAAAAACATATTTATTTAACAAATTCTTTGTGGCTTTGGCAATGCTAGGCAATACTAAATTTTCTGTGGAGTTTCTTTCTATCCTACTTTTACATTTCCTTTGAAGGTGATCAGCATGCCATTCATTGTCCTGTACTGACCAACGGACAACCAAAGACAGAAGTCATAATGCACCATCAAAAATCACCCTTCTTACAGACATTTAAGAAGCATATTTAGGATATAGCCACTCAATCAAAAAGTTACTGACTTGCCTGCTTAAACTATCACATAAGATACATATCCCCAGATTGTTCAGCAGTTCAGCATCAGACATTCTCAAATGTCTTTTTAGACATTCATTTAGTTGCACCAATTCTACCACATTTCCTTGACTGACCTGTCTAATGAACATAGCAAAAAATAGTAACAACTATAACATTTTAGTAAAACTTGACCCAAGCTGGTTCACAGTGGTTACGTTCTGTTTTCTGTCTATCCATGAATTATTTTAGATAATAAAGAATGCCTTAAGGTAAGAACAATGTAGGTCAAAGTGTAGGTCTACAGTTTCTAGAGTTGTCTTTTTAATTTTGAAAGCTGTACACAAAAATTGGAACACCAATCATCCATGGCTTCTCTTTTTTACAATAACATTGCCTGGAAATCCTATCAGTGCTCTGGGATTTAACTAGTCTGTATAAGGAAACATAAGTGTATTTAGATTACCTATTTGCTTAAAGATATGTTTAATTTTCTAAGGTTTAAATTTTCTCTAACTTAACTGTATCCATTTATCTTCAAAAAAGAGAAATTAATCTGATGGTCTTTCCACCTTTTCTCTGCTTTGGTACTTAATACTAGAGTTCCCTGAAAGTTCACATACCATCTTTATTGTGATGCTGAGGACATTTTTCTCACAGTTCATTTAGAAAAACAGCCAAATTGCTTCTCATTAATATGCACTTGCATTCAACTTTCCAGATATTTTTCCTAAGTTGCTTCTGTTTCAGAACAGTTATTATTATGTTAGGAATAACTTGAATATCCCTGATGGACTTATTGGGAAGACTACATTATCTATTATTCAGTAGACTTGCTTGAGCTTCACAAAACCATTGCTCTGGATAATTAATAAATAAACCTGCCAATAAAATAATTCATGTGGAACAGACAACAAAGTAAATATATTTATTTGCCAAAATTTTCTAGCAGGAGCATTATTAAATGAAGCTCTATTATTTTCTTTTTATTTGGCTTGAGATCCAACTTACCTACTTCATCAAATAAAATACTTCTTTTCTGTTAGAGTCATCATAAGAGGACAGAGTGTAACATTATTAAAAAGTGGTTCATCACTTGTTATGGCAATACACCTTTGAAGGGCACAGAAATTATTTTAATTGGATAAATTAGATGTTCTTTGTGTCCATATGGAGTGTTGAATTTAATGATTTGGTTGAATGGATGTCAGTGTTTCTGTTCAATCTTTCAATTAAACTAATATTAATCTTACATTTTCTAAAGAAAGCTTAATAACACAAGATAACTATGATATCTCCAGGACATACAGTAAGGTCACTGGATATAAATGAGCCCACAGTGTTTTTCTGAATAATTTTGTAGCAAAGAGGGAAGCTGTGGAAATTGTAGTTATATTAGCTTTTCTCCCTTTCAGTCTCTTCAGACCAATGCTAAAAACTTTATGTCTTTCTTTTGTCATATTGTTATATCTTGAACAGATACACTACTTCATTAAGATCTATAAAATCGTGAGTTAATTTCTTGTTTTGTCTGTTTAAACTCACAGAAATCAAGATAGCCTTTTAACCAATGCTTTTTCATTTCTGAAAGGTATATTAAAATTATAATACCTTTCTTTGTTTTTCACAACTAATTTGATGTGATTTATGCAATGTTTCAATCACATATTATCATGGTAGAAAACAGATTGGGTATGAATTATCTTTAAGAATTATATAAAAAGATAAATTTATAAAATATCAAAATCATTTTACATTGCTCAGAAAATTTTGAGGGTGCTTCAATTTAAAAATGATTGGGGTTCTAGGAACGTGACTCAAAGAGGCTGTAAAATTACAAGGACACTTCATCAATTCTATGAGCATTTTCATCCAGTGGTTATCAACAGCACAACTTGCTGAGTATTTGTAGGAAATCCTTGTTCTTTCAAACTGAAGAACTCTTTAAAAATATGAAGAACCTCCAATGATGTTAAATTGCAGCATATAACATACATGCCTTCAAATTCAATTCATTCTCTAAATAAAAACATTATTATTATTAACATATAAAAGGTCTACTAACAACAGAATAGCAATCTATCCCATTCAATTCAAACACCAAGTTACTATAGCTACTATGTCTCCCAATCTGGGATTTTCTGACATTAGGAATTATTCATCAAACAAGATTATATATTTCTTATTGACTGGTTATTTCTTTGCTTCTACTTTTTATACAACCTCATGTCTGACTCTTTGCAACCCTGTGAACTGTAGCCCACCGGGTTCCTCTGTCCATGGGATTCTCCAGGCCAGAGTACTGGAATGGGTTGCCATGCCTTCCTCCAGGGGATCTTCCCAACCTCTAGACTGAACCCACGTCTCTTATGTTTCCTGCATTGGCAGGCGGGTTCTTTACCACTACCACCACCTGGGAAGCCCATACAACATCTATGCCTTTAAAATTAGAATTAGAGTCTTCACACTGTGTTTCTAATAGCAGTCTTTCCCATGTAGACCAAATCTCTCTTGCATCTGCTTTTCTGTCTAGTTCCAAATGACAACAGGCTTTTGTTGTTGCTGTTGTTTAACCACTCAGCTGTGTCAGACTCTTTGTGACCCCATCGATGGCACGCTCCTCTGTCCATGGGATTCTCCAAGGAAGAATTCTGGAGTGAGTTGCCATTTCCTTTTCCAGGGGATCTTCTTGATCCAGGGATCAAACCCACATGTCTTGCATCTCTTGCAAGTCTCCTGCATTGCTGGTGGACTCTTCACCACTAAGCCACCGGGAAACCCAAATAAAAACATTAGTACTTTTAAAATATAAAAGGCCTGCCCACAACAGAATAGCAATCTATCCCATCCAATTTGATTGCCAAGTTACTACAGCTGTTATATCTCCCAATCTGGTATTTATTGACATAAGGAATTAGTCATCAAACAAGATTATATATTTCTTTTAAACTCCTCTTGGGTCATTATTTTGAAATTATTTCTACATTTCTTGCTAAGGTTTCTATGAGCTTTGGAAGCCATTCTAAATTTAGATAAAGTATGTATATTTGTGTATAAAATACAAACTATGTCTTCTCAAAAGATATTTATAAATAAAGCTAAATATTCAAGAAATATATATGATTCTTCTGAGTTTATTTATATCCGTATAAAATAGGGATAATAATGTCTATCTCAAAAGTCCATTGTGGAATTTTTATGCATAAAGAGCCTACTATACTGCCTGATACATAGTAGATGTACAAAAAATAGTTACTATTTTGATATCATCATCATTATCATCATAATAATCATTGCAAACCTGAAGTATCACGTTACATAGGAACTATTTGATTGTAATTGTAGCTCTATGGCAAATTTCATCATCCTGAGCAGAGTGTTCACATTTTGAGACCTTATCATAAAATGTTTATAATTATATCCGGATTGTGGATTTTATTTTATATTTCATTTTTTTTCTTTTTTCAACTATATTATCTTTTGTGGGTTTTTTTTTTTTTTACATTAAATACATATTTCTTACACAAAACAAGAACAAATACTATGTACTATTTTTCCAAGCATACCTGGCACTCTTCTATAAAACTGCAGTGACAGGCCACAGACAATTATATGGCACATCTGAGAAAATGAAAACGGAAGATAGTATCTAAAGAGATTCAGAAACTGCATGAGATACCGATGATAAATTAAGATTATGAAACACCTCATGAGTCACGAATTCCTTCCATACGCTTAGATCAACGTGAGCTGCAGGGAAGGCCTTTCTTCTCTACGCTTCCCACTATTACTTCTCCAGTGGCTCAGCCAGAAGATATTGGGGTATAGACGGTGCCCAACCACTTTTGTTAAATGAACTGCCTGGATGAACACTGGCATTCTAAGTCAGCTGGTGAGGCTCAGCTATGGAGAATGAGACTTGGGTCAAAATGTCTAAGCCAGGTCTTCTGATCTTAAATTCCTTTTCTTTAAATCTGGAAGTCTAATTATCCCTAACAGCTTATGCATAAGCTATTGAAATTGAAGAAGAAAAAGATGGTTCTGACGGGCCACCATTCAATAGAGGTGGAAGAGATTATATAGACACTTAGAATCAAGGAACCCGGCTTAAATCTCTTGACCTACATAATGTTATCCAAGCCAATTTCCCTTGCAGTGGGGATTATCAGGCACATGCACAGTAATTAATACATTGCTTCTTTGTTCCTCATTAACTATTGTTCTTTAACAGATTTGCTTATTGTGAAAATAAGCCTAAATGGAAGATGGAGTTACTGGCAACTCCAACACATCTTGAATGCCAACACATGTTGTAAAAGCATGAAGGACAGGCATCCAGTTTAAAGGTGAGATAATCATCTGGAAAGAATCTTTGGAATGAGTCAAGACAGAGTTTTAAAAGGTGAGTAGGAGTAATTAGGTGAAGAGAAAGGGAAAGTTTCCTGCTAAAAGACACCTTGACAAAGTGAACGAGACAAAGCATGTGACTAGGGAAACAACGAGCAGATTTAGAAAGCTAAAGAATAATTTACAACACAGACAGGGACAAGAAACAAAACCAGTGGCACAGGCCAAACCCTGCAGAGCTTTGAATGCCCAGCAAATGAACTTAGTCTCCAATCTATAAATGAAAAACCATTAAAGAAATCTAAAAAATGAATTTTATCAGCAGTTAAGTGGGAGAGAGATAAAGCTGAAACAGGAAATCAGTTTGAAGGCTGTAACAGTCAAAGAAAAAAAACTGACCTCATTTGACCATCAAGATATAAAAAACTGATGATGTACTAATTCACATTTAATAAAATTTAGACCATTTTGGAGTACCATTCCTTGAAACTTTGAATTTAATCCAAAGGGGAAGTGAAAAGACATGATTCTAAATAACATATAGAATTACGGAAGAATGTGACTTCTGTGAGTTTACTGTAATGCATTGTCACTGGCAGCATAGAGACTGAGTTGAAGAAACTTTGGACTGGGGATTTTCTGTTCTACCAGGAACTAGGAATCCTACTGAAGTGTCAAGCCAAATGGCAGAAAACAGAGATGGGTTATCCAATACAACCGTGAAGGGTTTTAATAACTGCTACTCCATGCTTTCATCAAATGACAAACTATGATTGTCCAATCAGTGGCATACTGATGACATTTGACTTCTCAATGTATTCTCTTATTCCTTTGTATGATACTTGAAATATCTGTAAGCAGATATTTCAGATATATTTATATTTCAGATATATTTACAAATATCTGAAATATCATTGGCATGTGGGGGACCAATTTAAGAGCATGGATGTTTGTTTGAGGAATAGAAAACCTAAAAGAATAGATAATTATCTGGACTTCGTTTAGCAGATCTGAGTGCAAAACCCAGTTTAATTATTTATTTGGTCAGAGTCAATATTATATAAAACTGTTGGTGTGCCTCTGAAGATCACAACCAATCTCCCATTTTTTTTCATGTCCTATGGATAGGTTTGGATATATTTGTGAGTTTTATTTTTTCTTGATTTTTTTTAATTGAAGGGTAATTACTTTATAGAATTTTGTTCCAAACAAGAGCTGAGTCTGTCCTCCTAGGCACACAGTGTAAATCTTTCTTTATATTTTATTATTTAAAAATTAGCTTAAAATTAAACATTCATAAATAGCTTGATTCATTAACATTAATTTGAGGTTTTTAAATAAAACTATTAGAGTAAATTAACTGAATTTTTAAACTGAAATTTTGTAATAATGCATAACATTTGAATTTCAGAATTTATCATAAGAAAGCAAACATTTGAGAAAATAATATAATTTCTTAAGGATAACATACGTTAGAATTTATACTTTCTGACAGAACAGGAAGTCCTAAGTTTAGAATTTTTCCAAATTTGTCTTAATTTAACTTTAGAGTTAAATTAAGTTTAAATTAAGTTAAATTTAGAGTCTAAATTTTTTAAAGTGTAATATTTTATATAATTATTAGCTACAAAGCTATATTAGAGATAGGATTACTATTTTATGCAAGATTCACAATCTATAAAATTTCTAGTACCTCCTAAATGCTTAACAAGCAATACAAATTGTATATATAAATTGGCTTCAAACTACTAATTAAGAGTCTTAAAATAATTCAAATAACTGATGAAAAACCTAAAAAATAAACATTTTATTTTTGGAAAATCCATTTTTGTTAAAAAAAATATATATATATATATATATATATTTCCTACATTTCCATTTTTCCCTAATTCATCATTATATATCATCACAGAATATTTGATAAGTCTGGTGTTCATTTACTACATTTCACATTTTCTAAAAATCATAATCTCCACCAATATTTTAGTTGCTTACTGGAGAAGGCATGCAAACCTACCCTGGGGTATTTTCCTCATAAAGAAAGAGAAATGTCTGAAATACTGAGAACTAAGCTGTGTGAATGACTCTGATTGTCTGTAATTTTTTTTTCTTTACATGTGATAGTAGTGTGACAGAATATGGCTTCCTTCTAAAACATCAGGGCCAAAAGGTCAAATGATTTATTTTCATTTTTCAAAATTATGTGGCACTTTTCTTCTACACACAAATGTAAAATCATACCTTAAAATACACCTAAAAGACTTATATCATCCAAACACATATTGTATATAGATGTTGCTCCCAAGAAATCTAAGAATACCACTCCCTATTCTGTAGATGTATTTGGAATTATTTCTTTAAAAAAAAGAGAAAGAAAGAAAGACAAGAAAGCTTTTCTGCACAAAGCTAATGAGCAAGAAATCTGGGTAGCTTGCAAAGTAAGCGTTTATAAACAGCAATTGTACGTACTTTAACTCATCAAACAATCAATCATTCATGTTTACTGAACACCTATTTTGTGTAAATCATTGTTTCATAACTGAGACGGGAGAGCTTTGATCAAATCAATAATTCAACTGTGAAAAACAAGCCCAGAGGTGCACCTATTCTTTCTAGTTTTCTGTATCCTAGATTTACATTCATGCTATTAAGTTGGCCCCTGGCATTATGAGATTTAGTTAATCCATTAATTCTAAAATCACAATAAGATGTGTGTGTTATAAGGATATTGGCTAAGGGTACATCCACAAAGCTTCATTTGCTATCTAATCTGTAAGATCCTCTCACATCCACAGTTTGGGTTTCCCTGGTGTCTCAGAAGGTAAAGCATCTTCCTGCAATGCAGGAAACCTGGGTTCGATCCCTGGGTCAGGAAGATCCCCTGGAGAAGGGAATGGCTACCCACTCCAGTATTCAGTATGCCTGGAAATTCCATGAACAGAAGAATCTGGCGGTCTACACTCCATTGGGTTTCAAAGAGTTGGACACAACTGAGCTACTAACACTTTCACTACTTTCTTTCACATCCACAGTTAAGGGAACAGGTGCCCTGATCTTTCAGAGACAAGATACATTAGCAATTGCTAGGCTCCTCTCAACTGCTTTAGCCCTTCTAGGTTTAAGGTATCATGGTTCCCATCTCTCTATGAACCATAATTCAGACATACTTCTTTGATTCCTCTCGGGTTTGTTGTTGTTCAGTCACTCAGTTGTGTCTGACTCTTTGCAACCCCATGAACCGCAATATGCCAGGTTTGCCCTTCACTATCTCCTGGAGTTTGCTCAGACTCATGTCCATTGAGTCGTTGATGCCACCCAACCATCTCATCCTCTGTAACCTCCTTCTCCTGCTCTCAATCTTTCCCAGCATCAGAGTCTTTTCCAATCAGTCAGCTCTTCTCATCAGGTGGCCAAAGTATTGGAGCTTCAGCTTCAGCATCAGTCCTTGCAATAAACTTTCTTCTTTGATTCCTCTCAGGTTAATCACAAATATTTTATCTACTGCAGAGTAGCTTTTAGCCTGAAAGTGAAAGTGAAGTCTCTCAGTCATGTCCGACTCTTTGCGACCCCATGGACTGTAGTCCATCAGGCTCCTCCATCCATGGGATTCTACAGGCAAGAGTACTGGAGTGGGTTGCCATTTCCTAGCTTTTAGCCTAGCTTGGTTAATTTACAAATGGCCAATGCCAGTTCTCCTAATATCACTTATGCGGTTTGACTCAACCACACTGTTCACCAAGCAGATAATAAAAGAAATCTGTTTATTTGCATGCTGTGAGAGTCACTTGGACTGCAAGGAGATCCAATCAGTCCATTCTGAAGGAGATCAGCCCTGGGCGTTCTTTGGAAGGAATGATGCTAAAGCTGAAACTCCAGTACTTTGGCCACCTCATGGGAAGAGTTGACTCATTGGAAAAGACTCTGATGCTGGGAGGGATTGGGGGCAGGAGGAGAAGGGGACAACAGAGTATGAGATGGCTGGATGGTATCACCGACTGGATGGACGTGAGTCTCAGTGAACTCCGGGAGTTGGTGATGGACAGGGAGGCCTGGCGTGCTGCGATTCATGGGGTCACAAAGAGTCGGACATGACTGAGCGACTGAACTGAACTGAAACAAAAAAAATCAAAATATGGAAATAGCACCCAATTGATTATCCCCAAATGTATAAATGTCTTACACTTGATCCTATAGCAGAATGTTCCTATAATTTATCCCCTTGAGCTGGATATGGTTTATAATTAATGCAGTATAAATAGCAACTCTTGGACCATGATTCTGCTTCTTAGGACCTTTATCTTCCTGTCCAGTAAAAGTCAAAAGAGAGTAAGGACAGAGGACATTATCCAAGAAGAATATCTATAAGATCCACCATAGCAGTTGTGATCTGAACAACGTGTCATCAGTTTATCCAGTTCTTGATCCACATTGCTTCCAATGGTCCACCACAGGAAGACTAGAGCAGTGTGTTATGAGTATTGCAATGGGAAGGAAGAGTGGCTTATTTTCTCCTTAGTTTTAGCCTAAATATTATTAGCTCAAATGACCTATTTTACCTAAAGAGACAAGTTTTTACATAGGATTTTGTCTCATATTGTTTACCTCACAATACACCCACTATCCTTACTTCAGAAGATGGTTTATTTCTCTGAGATATTAGAAACAATAAATCTTCCACAGACTTCCACCAGCAAATCAACCCACTCATTTGCATCTAGGTACAAATAATCTGCTTTCCCTCCTTTTATAATGGCTGTGTTTTTGATGCTATTCAATGCTAACATCACCTATGCATTAGATCCTATCCCTCTCACCTTCTCAAAGGTATATTCTAGAAATTCTCCTGCACTATCAGTTTTTTCACTTCTGGTTTATTTTATTAGCACAGAAATATGCTGTTGTTTCCTCTTTCTTTAAAAACAGCCAAATTTATGATCAACCAATATTTGATGGGAAGCCAAAAATACTCAATGAAGGAAAGAGAGTCTCTTTGATAAATAGTACTAGGAAAATTGGATAGTCATATGTAAAAGAATAAAATAAGATCCCTATCTCACACCACTTCCAAAACTTAATTTTAGATGTTTTAAGAACTTAAATGTAATACTGAAAACCATAAAACTACTAGAAGAAAGCATAGGAAAAAAGGCTCCCTGACATGAGTCTTGGCAACGATTATCTGGATAACACAATTAAAGCACAAACAACAAAATAAAAAATGAGCATATGGGATTATATCAAACTAAAAGCTTGCACAGCAAAATAAATGATCAAGAAACTGAAAAGAAAGCCTAAGGAATGAGAGAATATATTTGTAAACCACATACCACATAATGGGTTAATATCCAAAATATATAAACACTCATACAATTGAATAGCCAAAAAACAAATAATCCAATTAAATATGGGAAAGGGACCTGAACAGACATTTTTCCAAAGGAGGTGTATTAACTGCCAATAGGTACACGAAAAAGTACTCAAAAAATCATTAATCATAAGGGAAATGTAAATCAAACCACAATGAGATGTCACTTCACAGCTGTTAGAATGGCCATCATCAAAAAGACAAGAGATAACAAACATTGGCAAGGATGTGGAAAAAAGGGAACCCTTGTGCACTGTGGGTGCAATTTTAATGGTTATGGAAAACAGTATGGAGTATCCCATAAAATTAAGAACTATCAGACTATCCAACTATTCCACTTCTGGGAATATATCTGATGGAAATGAAAACACTGTTAAGGGATATCTGCACCTGCATGTTCAGCATTATTTACAATGGTCAAGACATAGAAACAACTTAAGCACCCATCAACAGGTGAATGAATTAAAAAGTTGTGGTTTACATATCTGTATAATTCAATACTATTAAGCCATAATAAAGAAGGAAATTCTGCCATTTGTGACTCAACATGAATGGAGCTTGAGGGCATTATGCTATGTGAAATAAGCCAGACAAAAACAAATCCTGTATGATGTCACATATATAACAAATCAACTTAAAAAAAACGAACAGAAAAAGAGATCAGATTTGTGGTTACTAGAAGAAGAAGGGAGAAGGGGAATTGGATGAAAGTGGTCAAAAGGTACAAACTTCCAGTTTATAAGATAAATAAGCAGTGGGGATGTAATGTACAACATGATGATTATAGTTAACATTGCTATATGGTAAACAGGGTAGACCCTAACAGTTCTAATCACAAGGAAATTTTTATTTCTTTTTTTGATATCTGTATGAGTTGATGTATGTTAACTGAAGTTATGGTAATCATTTCATGATGTATCAAAGTCAAATCACTATGCTGTATACCTTACAATTATATAGTGGTATATGTCTATTATATCCAAATAAAACAGGGTGGGGGGTACAAAACAAAAACACCAATTGACACCACCTTCTCTTTCTAGTCACCAGATCTTTTCTATAATCCCTTTGCAGCAAAATTCCTAGAAGATGTTGTCTACTTGCATTATTTTCATTGTTTCCAATAATATTCACATTCTCTCTGGAATCCATTCCTGAGTTTTGTTCTCATATTTCACCAAAACTGCTCTGAACATGGCCAACAATAAACTTCATATTGCTAAACTCAGTGGTCAATTCTAGTGCTCATCGTATTTCACCTAGCACATTATTTGTCACACATGAAACAGATGAGCTTCATTTGGCTTCCTGTAAACCATAATTTTCTGGCTCTCCTCCTAAATCACCAGTTTCCCCTTCTTAGTCACCTTTACTTGTTTCTCCTCATCTCTCTGACCTTTCAGAGAAGGCAATGGCACCCCACTCCAGTACACTTGCCTGGAAAATCCCATGGACAGAGGATCCTGGTAGTCCATGGGGTCACTAAGAGTCAGACACAACTGAGCGACTTCACTTTCATTTTCACTTTCATGCATTGGAGAAGGAAATGGCAACCCACTCCAGTGTTCTTGCCTGGAGAATCCCATGGACAGAGGAGCCTCGCGGGCTACAGTCCATAGGGTTGCAAAGAGCCAGACATGACTGAAGCGACTTGGCATGCACACAACTTTTACCACTATTTCTACTGCTACCATTATGAACCAAAATATCAATATTTCCCATTTATATTATTGGAATGTTCCTTTAACTAGTCTCCCTGCTTCCCTTAAGGACCACTAAGGTCTATTCTCAATACATTGGCCAGAGTGATCCTTTTAAAATGCAAACAAGATGACCTGACTGAGACACTGAGTCACCCTGTATTCTCCTACTTCAGTTGTTCTTCCCTCTCCATAGTCTTTATTCATTCTGCTCTATCTCTCAAGTTCTTACTGTTGGGGAGCCACAAAGGTCAGTCCTTGGTCTTTTTATATTCTCTCTATACTCAATTTGTAATTGCATCCAGTATCAATGCCATAAATATCATCTATTAATATATCCCAACAATTCACAAGTTTCTGTATCTTGTTTGGCTATATACATGGAATTGCCTGCATGATTCTTCCAACTGGATATCAAACATGTATCTCAAATTCACTGTTTCTGAAACTAAATCTGTTGCACTTGTGTCTTTCCCATAATAGGCCATGTCAACTTCATTCTTCAATTGCTCAGCCCAAAAACTTGGAGACACTTTACATCTCTACTTTTTTTTATAAGCTTTATCCCCAAATTAGCAGCATGAGCATAACCTGATAAATTCTAAAAACTGAAAATTCCTGAGCTTACCCCAGACCTACTAAATGAGGAACTCTGGATTAGGCCCAGAAATCTCTGTTCAACAAAATCTCGAGCTGATTCTTGTAGTTCATTCCAGGTGTTTGTTCAAGTTTAAGCACTCCTGCACAAAAGAATATTGAGAATCTTACTGAGAACTGAAAAAACTTAGGAGCAAAGGCTGGTTCTTCAATTAAAAGTTAGTGTTCTTTGCAGGCCATTGAATAATCATAGATTCTGTTGTTAAACATCACAGGGGTCTCATGGAGTTTGGGTGAGTATGCGATATGTCATGGCTAGAGCATAGCATGTAAGGGATGATGGCCTGGGTTGAACGACTATCCTGACTTATTACCTACACATTCTCCACTTCAGTATTTTCATCATTCTCTTCTGTAAAATAAGGAAAATAATATTTAGCTCACAGAGTTATTGGGAAGATTAAAGTAGGTTATGAATTTGATAACATCTAGAGCAGTAATAGCATATAATATTCATCAAAAATACTCATTTCTGATGACTTTACAGTGAAAATTTCCACTCTGGTGTCTCTGCCAGAAGCATCTTGTCTATTTCAAAAACTAAATGTAAAGGTCAAAAGGTCAAGGATTGAAAAAAGATCGTTTAGTAATGCTCACATCTGTTGAGAATAGGAAGAACTGATTCATAACTCTTCCTCTGTTCCTTAGTTTAGGCAACTCCTGAAATCTTATACTATCCATAAGGCCTTCCCTTTACCTGTATCCCTCTAAACATGGTACTTTCTCATCATAATTCCA